>NC_041741.1:21457197-21530189 GCF_004115215.2 Ornithorhynchus anatinus | reverse complement strand
CACTCTAGTATCTTTGTCTGTCCTCTCCACTGGCCACAGCCAGACCCTCCAGTATCCCCTAACTTCTGCAGGTCATGCTTTTGAGCAGCTCCTGTTGCTGCTAGGCATCCCTTAGTTGATGTAGATCTGCTGTTCTGAAATACAAGAACTGCCTGGGGAAAGCTCTTCAAACATTTCCCCAGTTAGTCCAGTCCTTTCTCTTCACTTTGCTTACCATCAGTGTGGGTGAAGGGCTCCTCTGCCTGAGTCTGGTGAATGAAAGGTACCTGTTGCACCCCTGGGTTCACCTCACTGGGGACTAAGGCCTCCCACAGCGCTAGCTCGACCCTTTGAGTTGTCATCCTGACCATTCCCCATGGAAACCTCATATCTGGGCCCATGTATATACTTGGGCTCAATCAATCAATCAGTCAATCACTCAATCAGTTGTATTTAATGAGTGTTTACTGTGTGCGGAGCACTGTACTAAGCACTTGGGAGAGTATAACACAACATTATAATGGACATAGTCTCTGACCATGATGAACCTACAGTCTAGAGGGGGAGACAAATCAGTATAAATAAATTACAGATATATACGTGTGCACATGTACACACAGATGTGTATATGTGCACATCTGTACATGTGTACATGTACAGATATGTGCTGTGGGGCTGGGGCAGGGTGGTAGTGAATTAAGGGAGCAAGTCAGGGTGACATAGAAGGAAGTGGAAGAAAAGGAAAAGAAGGGCTTAATCAGGGGAGGCATTGTGGAGGAGATGTACCTTCAATAAGGCTTTGAAGGTAGGGAGAGTTGGTTATGAAAAAGGAGGTCATTCCAAGCCAGAAGCAGGATGTGGGTGAGAGGTTGGTGGTGAGATAGATGAAATGGAAAGACAGTGAGTAGGTTGGCATTAAAGGAGTGACTTCACTTACTCCTAGAGGAGTGCAGATTGGGTTCGAGTAGGAGATCAGCAAGGTGAGGTGGAAGGAAAAGAGCTGATTGAGTACCTTACAGCAGCCATTGGAAGCTTTTGAAGAGTGGGGAGATAAAGACTGAATTGTTTTTCAGAAAAATGCTCAGCAGCAGATTGAAGTACTGACTCGAAAGGGGAGAGACAGCAAAAAAGCTGATTTAGCAGTCAATGTAAGAAATGATAAGAGAATGAATCAGAATGGTTTGGATGGATATGCATCCCCTTGGAGGTTAAGTTGTCCCCCAGGGCCGTTAGCTTTCCAGTTTTCTAAGGAGGTGAGCTGTGAGGAAGATTTGGAGAGATCTTCACCTTCTAACTTTACTACCTTTATATGGAGGCAAATTCAAAGCTGTAACTGTTCTTTCACTTCCAAGCTAAAGGTTTTCTCATTTTACTTGAGGTTCATATATTTCCAACACACCTAGGGGTAAGAATAATGTGTTTAGCAGCTTTGTTCTAGTTAATTTCCAATTTTGGGTGCTAAATATATTTCGGTATTGTCTCAAGGATACTTCACTACGTACAGTCCTAGTATTATCTTGGGGAACAGGTTCCTAAAGAAATAGTCCCCTATCAAGGGCATCATAACACTAACCCCAACATCGTCATCATTGATAATTGTGTTAAGTAAAAATTTTATAGTAAGTTATCAGAAATGCTATATATTTCCCAACTTAGTGTCATCAAAATAAAACCCACACATTCATATACAAACACAATTGTAATATCCTAAACAAATCACAAAAATGCTTCAATCAGTGTTTAGTTGATTGGTATGGACAACAAGATAATAAGCCCTATTTTCCCCCTTCAGAAGAGGGAGAATCAAATGTGAAATTGAATGCAGATATTTTCTCATTCATTTATGCTACAGGAGGAAACTTCACTAATTTGAGAACATAGGATGGATAGGGTATTTGTCCATATAATACATCTGAACTAATGTGCACCTGAGTGTGGAGTTTCCACAGTTGCCATCACTGGGCTCTTAACCACTGGGCTCCAGGAGAGGAACAGAGGATAAGGTCTTTAACTGATTCATAGTTCATTTTCCAGGAAGAATAAGAAAGTCCCTGGACTCCCTTGGGAATACTGGCCTATGAAATGCCTTGTGGCATTTTGTACAAGTACACAGATCTAAATGAGTCTAGAGCATTTCCCTATGGGAGCCCTTGTTCTCTCACATCCTCCAGAGAGGGTGCATTCCCACCTAGGTCCCTGGGAACTCAAGGGCAGCACCCAAGCTACAAAGCTTGACAGACACGACTGAGTAGAAGAGAGGATAGGAGCCAAAAATAAAAATTTTAGATTTAAAGTCATCTGGTGCCATATCCATATCAGACAGAGGATTCATCTGATTGTCTGGTATGGAACCAGTTGAATGGTCACCCTCGGAAGAAATACATTCCCGAATACATTCACAGCCATATTTAGAATTGAGGGGAGAGAGTTTGAGTAAATAGCATAGTAGTTAAATGGTATCCATTTTTTTCCAGGGATAACAGTAATAATAATGATAATAATAGTAACTGTTAAGAGTTTACTATTTACCAAGCACTGTACTAAGATCTAGGGTAAATATAAGACAATCAGGTCCCACATGGGGTTCACATTCTAAGTAGGAGGGAGAAAGGTATTGAATCTCCATTTTGCAGATGAGGGAACTGAGGCACAGAGAAGTTAAGTGACTTGCCTAAGGTCACGCAGCAGACAAGTGGAAGAGCCAGAATTAGAACCCAGGTTCTCTTAGTCCCAGGCCCATGCTCTTTCCACTAGACCACACTGCTTCCCAATTTGTAAAATAGACCATTTGTACAGGTCATTTTTAAAGTGAGAACTTTAATTGAAACAAAACTCAGGGGACCCATTTTTCATGTGAAATTCTTCCAAGAGCAGTAGACTCTGGATTAGGGATTGGCAGTGATTTGGTAATGGAAGTTCTCAGACTGGCCCACTGGCCTGTATTTAATACTCATAGCCTTAGGAAAGCACAGATGTGAGATAGTTTTGGTTGAGTTGGTCAGACTGTGGAGGCAAATGAGAGGATCTCCAGCCATAGCCGTTAGTCATTTGAGTTTTACTTTTTTTTTTCCAAGAGAGACTGAGGAAACTTCCCACATTCCCAAAGAAACTGGGCAAAATAGTAATAAGGTAGTCTTTAGTTCTAAAATATGAGCTGGGTTTATGGGAATATTTGCATCAATGATGATGATGATTGAGTTACAATGGTTGTTCTAGGTTGAGCTCAAATAACTCCAAAGATTTTGAAATTCATGAGCACTCATTAGCAAGAACTATCAGTTCCTTAGTAGGCTTTTTTTAAAGATATTTGTAAAGTGGTTAATACATGCCACACACTGCACTAATTTGTCCCCCAGATTATAAACCCCTTTAAGGCAGAGATTGTATCTTGATTGCTTCTTGAGAAGCAGAGTGGCTCAGTGGAAAGAGCACGGGCTTTGGAGTCAGAGGTCATGGGTTCGTATCCCAGCTCGGCCACTTGTCAGCTGTGTGACTTTGGGCAAGTCACTTGAATTCTCGGTGCCTCAGTTACCTCAGCTGTAAAATGGGGATTAAGACTGTGAGCCCCACGTGGGACCACCTGATTCCCCTCTGTCTACCCCAGTGCTTAGAACAGTGCTTGGCACATAGTAAGCACTTAACAAATACCAACATTATTATTATTATTCTTTTATTTTGTATTTATGAGAATTTAATACAATCCTCCATCGTTTGTGATAACTCACCATTTGGATTAAATCATTAAATATGTATCCTTCCACATTACCTATCATGTTCCAGAAATTTTGAAATATTTATGGGAATATACTGATTTGTATATAGTTGTGCTGTTTCTAGTATTGGATCAAAAAGTTCAGGATATGACTTACGTTAGATCTCAGGAAAATTTCTGTGAGGATCAGACAGTGTGGCCTAGTGCAAAGAGCATGGGCTTGAGAGTCAGAGGACATGGATTTCTAATACTGGATCCACCAATTGTCTGCTGTGTGACCTTGGGAAAGCCACTTAATTTCTCTGTGCCTCACTTACCTCATCTGTAAAATGGGGATTAAGACTCTGAGTCCCAGGTGGGACAACTGATTACCTTATATCTACCCCAGCATTTAGAACAGTGCTTGGCACATAGTAAGTGCTTAATAAATACCATAATTATTATAATTATTTAAACTCTTCTTCAGATCCTCATTTTTGCTCTCACATCTAGCCAACTGCTAAATCCTCCTGGTTCTTATTTCAAAATATTTCTCAGATTCACCCTTTCTTTTCCACCCAAATAGTTACCATTCTGGTCAAAGCACATTGGATATAATGTTAAGACACTGAATCAGCCTTCTCACATATGCCCCTAAATTCTCTCCCCTCCAGTCTGGGCATACATCTCTCCATTCTTCCAAATCCTCTAATGATTTCCCATCTCCTGCTTTAACAAAGCAAAATCTTCTTAGTGTTAACATGAAAGATCTCCACCACCTCTGTCCATCTTAATTATTGACTCCCTTCACAACTACTCCTGGCCTAATCCTCTTTGCTCCTCCCAAACTCACCTTCTAATTATCTCTCCTCAACTCTTCCTCTTTCAACCATTTGTTCATGATTTTACCCGGAGCTAGAACTTCCTCCCAACCAAAATCCTATTCCTCCAACTCCTAAAATCCTTCTTCAATCAATCTATCAATCAAATGTATTTATAGAGTGCTTACTGTTTGCAGAGAACTGTAATAAGGGTTTGGGAGAATAGAATACAGAAAAATTCGTAGATGATCCTTGTCCTCAAGGTGCTCACAATCTAATGGGAGTAACAGGCATTAAAGTAAATTAAACATGGGAAAATCAGCAGAGTCTAAGGATAGGTGCATAAATGTTGTAGTGCTGGGGGTGGAGTGAGTATCCAAGAGATTAAAGGGTGTAAACCTAAATGCTTAGTTGATGCAAAAGGGAAAGCAAAGGAGATATAATTTCTATAAAGACTTGAAGTTCGGTACAGTGGTGGTCTGTTAAGAGATAAACTAGCAGAGGAGTTCCAGGTCAGAGGAGCAGGTGTAAAAAATGTGAGGGAAATGAGATAGAGATACAGTGAGTAGGTTGGGTTTAGAGGAGCAAGGTGTGAAGGCTGGGTTGTAATAGGAAATAAGCATGAGAGAAGAAGAGCTGCTTTAGTGTCTTAAAATCGATGGTAATGACATTTTGTTTGATGCAGAGCTGGATGGACAATCATTGGAGTTTTTTTGAGGAGTGAGGAGATGTAGACTGAACTATTTTTGAGAAAAAATGAAATATGAACTGGAGCGGGGAGAGACTGGACACAGGAAGGTCAGTAAGGAGCCTGATAAAATAGTCAAGGTAGGACATGACAAGTGTTTGAACCAGCATGGGTTGGAGAAGGAGTGGATTCTAGAGACTTTGTGAAAGTTAAACCAGGTTTGGTATCAGATTGAGCATGTAGGAGTGGGTTTCTTGAAAAAGAATCAAGTTGCAGTAACATAGCACAGAGGATTTTTTATTGCAATAGTAACTCAGATCTATATGAGTGAGAACAGCCAAAGTCTGTTGACATTAAAGTGAGCTCAACCTCACCACAGAAAGGTGGGAGAGGTTGTTCGTTATAGTCCATGGTGGGCGTGTTTTACCTTCATGCCATTAACAGGGTCCAATCAAGTGTGGGTGCTTTAAATTGTATGATCCAACAGGTGACAAGAACATGGCTGCAGTTTTCTTATTTGGTGATGGGGAATCAGGAAGGGAGAGAAGCTTGATGCAAGACAAGCTAGATTAAATACAAACTGAAGTCTGAAAACAAAATGAAGCAAAGCTGCTAAGAATAGGTTTCTACATTCCCCCCTTTGATGCCTCACTGGCATCATCACAGAGAATCCTGTCCTCAATTCCCTTCCAGACATACCTGGACGGTGCCCCAGCTTGTGCAGCTTACCTCCTCATGATCTTGACCTGACCAGATCCCTCCTGTCACGGAGTAGTTGAGTGGACAGCTCCTTTTGGTTTGACCATAAGACAGGATTTTAGGGCTATATTTGCATGGGTCTTAGTATTTCCTTTTTCCTAACCAAGTCCTTCTCCTTTTCTTTTCTGAGGGCTGTGGAGGCCACACCTTCCAGCAGACTCTACTTGCAGATTCTTGTCTACATTTACACCAATAACAATATTTTAGCATACAAACAAGGAGGTATATCATCAGGACTATGAAGATCCCTAACCCTAAGAGCTGGGGTATGCTCTTGTCTATCCCTTCACATCAGGGAACCAAGACATAATACTAGACCACAGGACCCCTTGTCTTTGGAGGTTTAATGTGCATCCTTAACCCATTGGTTAGTTGAAATAACCCCACTCAAAGAACTGTAAGATTGCAAGAGTTATCAAGGATGTACGTACAACACTGTGCACAAATGAAAAGGCCCCTCCATTAGTCTGGCAAGAACACATGCCATCAATGACTCTATCTACTCCATAGTGTGTAAAAATTGTGGCTGTCTCCCATCGTACACCTGTGGTAAAGAAAATGCTAGGATCAGTGCCCACCTCTGAGTAGAAATTACATGGACATATCCATATTGTGTTGTGATTCCCCACCATCCCTTCTTTGTAGAGTGTGTGATTATTGGCTGGGTGGATGCGTAAGCATAACTTCTACAGAACCAATACCATTTTGAGTGAGTTCACCAAACCTCTGAGAGATTAAAAGAGGTGGAATTTGCAATAAATTGATCCCTAAATGAAAGGGAGGAACTGGTAATGGAAACTCCAACAAAAATCTTGTTGGTGATGGAGATGACCCCTGAGGAGTTGTTTTGGTAGCACTCAGAATTGTTGCACCTCTTATTTAAAAGGCAGAAACAATTGCCCACTAACCAATTGCTATTATTGAGGCAGTGACTCTCCCCACAGCTATAGAGCTGTTATTCTGGAACTAGTGGACCCAACTTATGACTGGGATGCACTATTAGGGTTGGGAGGGTCATTTAGCTGGGATAAGATTTGGCCCTGGGTAGAGAGTCCAGGTTAGGTAGAGGCTGTGGTGAAATTACTTCGTGACATTAAGTTCACAATGGGCCGACCACAGTAAGGATTGGATCAGTTTGCAAATACATACAGATAACTGCAGGTACGAAGGGAAAATGCATCAGGGAAAATGCATGCACACGTAACATGCAATGCTCTTTGTTAAATTTCCAGCCTGGAAAGCAGGCTTATTGAAAATAGTGGCCTTCCACAACCCGCATACACAAAGTAAGAGAATATTTATGCTTACACAGAGCTGTTATTATATCTAACCCTGGTACCAGGCAATAGCTTTTGTCATACCGGGAGAGAAAATTGTGCAGTCCAACAAACAGGGAACAACTAAGACATATTTGCAATGACAGCATTTGGCATTTGAACCAAGTCAACTTAGATATTTACAAGGGATCCCCAGGGTGGTGGATGAACAGCTTTTTGTACCTTCTGTGTTTTCACAAACTGAGCCAGTGCCACTAAAGAGTGCCACAACCTTGAGAAATGAGGGAGCAAACCAAAGCTTTGTCACTGATGCAATTATTCCCCAACCCTCTGCTTGTGTGACTGTCACCCATCACCCGGGGACAGGTTCAGGAATTGGCAAGGTGAGAGAAGGAAGCCAGTGTCAAGGGCTGAGATGTACAAAATTCATTCCATATGGCGAATTGAACTTCCCTTTCAGGAAACATATATTTAATTATTTTGGACCCGATGAATTGAATTTCCTTTTCAGGAGGAATATAATTGTATAATTATTTGAATGCAACAAATTGAACTACCCTTTCTTGTAGGATATAATTATTTAATTATTTTAGAAGCAGCATATTGAACTCTCCCTTTCAGGAGGAATGCAATCACTGAATTATATTGGGGCTTCCTATTCGGGAGGAATGTAATTATGCCTTGGTGAGGTATAAGCATGCCTTGGACACCTAGTTTCCACCCACTTACTTTTGCTCACATGTGATGAAGCAGCATGGCCTAGTAGAAAGAGCACAGGTTTGGGAGTTAGAGAACATGGGTTCTAATCCCAGCTCCTCCACTTGTCTGCTGTGTGACATTGGGCAAGCCACTTAACTTCTCTGTGCCTCAGTTCTCTCATCTGTAAAATGGGGATTAGGACTGTGAGCCTCATGTGGGACAACCTGATTACCTTGTATCTACCCCAGTGCTTAGAATGGGGGTTGGCACATAATAAGTGCTTAACAGATACCATAATTATTATTATTATTATTAGCTTCCTCCCATGAACACTCAGCAAGACACTCACCCATCCTGCAGTCCCTCAGTACAGACAGAGTGAACATTCCATGCTCTGGGCAGAGGCGACATGTGAGTGGCTGCTGCAAGTGCTGGTCTGCTGCCCATAAGGTCAGAGGTCACAGGTATTTATTACCTGTGCTCCCAGACCGTTCCAGCTTTTGGTCTCCACTTGTCTAATCTCTTCCCCCTCACCTCCTCCATACCTTGATTGGCACAGAGGCAAGGGACACCTTGCTTTGCTTGGACAGGTGAAGCACCTAGCTCCCACCACTCCTGGCCTGGGATGTCTATCTAGTGGTTTCAGTAGTGGGGGTGGTGTCCCGTCATGCTTTCGACTTCCACCTTGCTAGTTCAGGAAGTCACAGTTAGTGTTCAGATCTTGAAATGGTGGGTGCCAGGTTCACCTTGGCCACAGTGACTCAATCCATAGGCCAGACAAGCAAGCTATGGGAATACAATGAATGGGGACATGGGTGGCCATCAGGGGCAACCCATAAGCACTGAAGAGGAGCGGAACAGGCTGCTGCTATCCAGGCAGACAGCTCTGTGGCAGGAGTCAGCATCCTGAAAAGAAATCAAGGCATCTCTAGTCCCATAAGAGCATTCATGAATAGCAGACAAAAACTCCAGTGACAGGGGCACAGGATAGGGTGCATCTCTGGGAGCAACATCTGCCAGAGCATTTAAAGATGTTGGGTTCAAGGTGATATGGGGCCAGCCTGAAAGTAACATCTCATACTTTTGTGAATCAGGAGAGTGATAGGAGTTGAGTGAGTGACTTCAGCAGGAGGGTCGCAACAGCATGGAATGACAGTAGAAGCAGCGAGTCTAAAATGAGGGTTGAAGAAGTTTCCACTGCGTAAGGAGTGATGACGGTTATTGCATACAGACAAGGGAAGGAGGGCCAACAACCACAGGATCCAGAATTGTGCTAAAACAGGCAATAGGACGAAAGTGATTCCAGTGCTTCTGGAGAAATTCCACTTGAGCAAAACTGTTCATGGAAGGGTCTTCTCAGCTTCCCACCGGGGTCCCAAGAAAAGGGTAGCAGGAGTTTCATTGTTTTTACTCTTAGCATAATGGACATTTCATATTAAAGAATCATTTGAACAAAATATCCTTTAGGAAGCAAAGATGAAAAGATAAACCCCATTTTTAATACACTTAATATGTACCACTCAACAATTAAATTTTCCCTTATGTGTAGCTGTCTCCTTATCTCAAAATCTTTAAGATTAATTTTCTCAGCCTAATCCTATTCCAGTTAACCGTTAATATCCATTTTGAGAGCTATGGTTTTATGTTCACTTAAAATCCCCCATCAAATAAGAAAATGTCCTACTCCTGGGTCCTTTCCCAAGAAATTTGTGTAACCCAGTAGGCCTCCTCTTTGATACAGATTCCTTAGGTTCTCTTTTAATTCCTATTCATGAGAAAAAAGAATCCAACAAACTATAGATTTGATTATTATTCCAAATTCTCCTTTTCCAGTCTTTAGTATTACCTTTTCATTCAGAACATTTCTTTACACCCAAATTACCATAGTCCAATTTACCCAGAGTTATATAAGAAAGGTACACTTATTTTTCTTTGTTTTTACAATTCCCTTTTATCACCACACATTGTTAGTTCCATAGTGAACATATTAAGGCTTGTTTCCTTGTTCAGACCATTACATTTACACCAAACAGTTATAAAGATGACAGTATGTATTCGCCTTGCTTATAGAACCTCTTTAATGAATTAGCAAAATCTACAGCTAATATGGGTAGAATTTAAGATATAGTAAATTGAATCATCACCCCTAAAGGTCCTCACCTGGTCTTCCAACAGCCCCATGCAATCACCAGGGTCATGGGGTTCAGAGTGGTCCACTTGTTTTAGAAGTCCCGCTGGTCATGGCCCTAGTTAGCAGAAGGGTTCTAGGCATCTTGACCACTAGTTTAGTCTCAGACCTGATGTGGTGACATTCAGACACTCGGGCCTCTTTTCACACTTGCAAGCTTAAGTGGAGTCAGGGTAAGTGGCCCACCAAATTCCCTCACTTCCACTCATACACTTAGCCAGCAACTCAAGTACCCAACGCCTGCAGCCATATTCTCAGTGAGCTTCCCCAGGAAAAGACATTCAAGGCAACTTTCACACTTGCACACTTAAATGGGGTCAGCAAATTCTCACACATCCACTGATATGCTCAGTAGAACAACCCAAGTTCCCATTGCCTGTAGCCATAATCACAACATTCCCTTCCCTGGGTACCTTTAAGGGGCCTGTCCCCTCGGAAGTTGTTCCTTTCTCATAGGGTCCACCCTCTTCTTCCCAAAGTGCCAGACTGAATAGGATCCATGGTGGACAGGGAGAAAATATTGATGGTATTTGTTAAGTGTTTACTATGTGCCACGCAGTGTTCCACAGCCAGGGTCTGGGGGACTAGGGAGCATTTCCTCCGAGGGATTTCAAAAGGCTCCCTTACCTAGGTGTGTGCTGCAGATGGTTCTAGGCCCAGCAGGTCCCAGGTGGGTCTCTCCCATGAGCTCACATGGATCCTGGACGAGCCCCCAATTGTCATGTTCTAGAAAAAGAATCAAGTCACCACAACAAGGTTTAGGGGTTTATTATTGCAATAGCAATACAGATCTGTATGGGTGAGGACAGACTGAGTCTGTTGTCCTAAAAGTGGCCTCAACCTCACCACTAAAAGTTGGGGTGAGGTAGTTTGTTTTAGATAGGGGTGGATGTGGTGGTCCCTCATGCCATCAGCAGAGTCCAATAAAGTGTTAGTGCTTTTAATTGTATGATCCATGGGTCCAATCAAGTGTTGATACTGTTAACTGCATGATCCAAAGGGTGATGAGAACATTCCTGTGTTTTTCTTAACTGGCGAAGGTGGGTTGTGGGGGAGGTTAATGTTAGATTTAAGGAAAGACCAGCTAGATTAAATGTAAATTGGAATCTGAAAACGAAATGGAGCAAGGCTCTGTAAGAGTTGGTTTCCACAGTCCTTAAGAACATCCAGTGGTTGCCCATCCACCTCTGCATCAAACAGTCCTTACCATTGACTTTAAAGCACGCAATTACCTTGCCCCCTTCTGCGTCATCTCACTGCTCTCCTACTATAATCCAGACTATGCCAACCTACTCACTGTACCTCGATCTCATCTATCTTGCTACTGACCTCTCACCCATATCCTGCCTCTGGCCGAGAACATCCTCCCTCATCATATCTGGCATACAGTTTCTTTCCCCCACCTTCAAAGCCTTATTGAAAGCACATCTCCAAGAGACCTTCCCTGACTAAACACTCATTTCCTCTTTTAATTAATTAATGTTGGTATTTGTTAAGCTCTTACTATGTGCAGAGCACTGTTCTAAGCGCTGGGCTAGGTACAGGTTAATCAGGTTGTCCCATGTGAGGCTCACAGTCTTCATCCCCATTTTACAGATGAGGTAACTGAGGTGCAGAGAAGTTAAGTGACTTGCCCATAGTCACACAGCTGACAAGTAGCAGAGCCAGGATTCGAACCCATGACCTCTGACTCCTAAGCCCGGTCTCTTTCCACTGAGCCACGCTGCTTCTCTACTCCCTACTCTACTCTACTCTTTTCCCACTCTCTTCTCTATCACCTTGCTTTGTTCCCTTTATTCACCCATACTTCAGTCCCATAACAATTACATATATATCCATTATTTTGTTTATTCATATTAATGTCTATCTCCCCCCTCTAAACTGTGAACTTGTTGAGGGCAGGGAATATGTCCATCAACTCTGTATTATTGTACTCTCCCAAGCACTCAGTGCAGTGCTCTGAACAGAGCAAGTGCTCAATAAATATGATAGATTGATACCCTTTAGGCATTTGGATACTCACCATATAACACATATGTATATACCCTTATATTCTTCGGTTCCCCTATCTGCAACTAGGAGGAAGACAAGAAGTCTGTTTTGGACTTGTTAAGATTAATGTCAGGGGACATCCAAGTAGAGATGTCCTGAAGGCAGGGGGAAGTGGGAGACTTAGTGGATAGAGCACGGGCCTGGGAGTGAAGGACCTGGGTTCTAATCCTTGCTCTGCTACTTGTCTGTGATGGGACCTTGAGCAAGTAACTTCACTACTCTGGGCCTCAGTTATCTCATCTGTAAACTATGGATTACGGTGAGCTCCATGTGGAACATGGACTGTGTCCAACTTGATTAGGCTGTTTCTATCCCAGCAGTTAGTAGATTTCTTACACATAATAAGCACCTAATAATAGTAATAATAATAATGTTGGTATTTGTTAAGCACTTACTATGTGCACAGCACCGTTCTAAGTGCTGGGGTAGACACAGGGAAATCAGATTGTCCCACGTGGGGCACACAATCTTAATCCCCATTTTACAGATGAGGTAACTGAGACACAGAGAAGGCAAGTTTGAATACCATCATTATCATTATCATTATTATTATTAGATTGGGGCTGGAAAGGTAGATGTGGGAATCTCCCATGCTAAAATGGTAGTTGAAGCCTTGTGAGTGAATGAGTTCACTCTTCAGTGGCTTCTTTCCCACTGCCTTCAAACATGCCTCTGTCTCCCACAACCTAAAAAAATCCTCTCTTGACCCCATAGCTCCCTCCAGTTATTGCCCCATCTGCCTCATACCATTCCTCTCCAAACTCCTTGAGCGAGTCATCTACACCTGTGTAATGGAAAATCCTGTTGAGTTGCCCAGTCCTGCCGTAATGGGACAATATAGAGATTCCGAAAAAGGAAGCAGACCACGCCAGTCAGGCTTACTTACTAATTGGTTTATTTGGGGAATATTTGGTTTATTAGGGGCCAGCCCCGGGTGGCGGTGGGGCACAGGAGACACAACACACCCTCACACACACAAACAGCTTACAGAACGTGTTTACCAGCCCTTCTGTGCATGTCTTGGTGCATACCATAACAGAGGGAGTGCAACAGTATGCGTGACTCGACCTAGTAACTAATGGCGGGTCAGAGCCGGGACACAACAACCCCTATAACCTGCTGTCTCAAATTCCTCTCCTCTAATTCTCTCCTGTACACCCTCCAATCTGGCTTCCATCCCCTTCACTCCACAGAAACCACCCTCTCAAGGTCACCAGTAATCTCCTGCTTGCCAAATCCAACAGCATCTACTACACCCTAATCCTTCTTGACCAAAGCTGAGCTACCTTTGAAACTCTGGACCAACCTCTTCTCCTGGAAACATTATCCAGTCTTGGTTTCACCCTCTCCTGGTTCTCCTCTTATCTCTCTGGCTGTTCATTCTCAGTCTTCTTCGTGGGCTCCTCTTCTGCCTCCCACCCTTAATTGTGGGGGTCCATCAAGGTTCAGTTCTCGGTCCCTTTCTATTCTCCATCTACACCTACTCCCTTGGAGATCTCATTCACTCTGATGGTTTCAACTTCCACCTCTATGGGGATGATACCCAAATCTATATCTCCATCCCTGATCTCTCTCCCTCTCTGCAGTCTCGCATTTCCTTTTG
Source organism: Ornithorhynchus anatinus (assembly GCF_004115215.2). Classification (NCBI taxonomy): domain Eukaryota; kingdom Metazoa; phylum Chordata; class Mammalia; order Monotremata; family Ornithorhynchidae; genus Ornithorhynchus; species Ornithorhynchus anatinus. Next base: position 21,516,432 of record NC_041741.1, on the reverse strand, counting down.
CCTTGAAAACATCTCTACCTGGATGTCCTCCCATCACCTCAAGCTTAATATGTCTAAAACAGAACTCCTTATCTTCCCACTCAAACCCTGTCCTCCCCATGACTTTCCCATCATTGCAGGCACCACCACTCTCCTTCCTGCCTCGCAAGCCCATAACCTTGACATTATTCTTGACTCCTCTCTCTCATTCAACCATACATTTAATCCATCATTAAATCATTAAATCCATTCAATTCCACCTGCACAGCATCGCTAAAATCTGCCTTTTCCTCTCCATCTAAATGGCTAACACGTTAATGCGATCAAATCACTTATCCTATCTCACCTGGATTACTGCATCAGCCTCATTGCTGACTTCCCAGCCTCCCATCTGTCCCCATTCCAGTCCATACTTTATTCTGCTACCCTGATTATTTTTCTACAAATAGTTGAGGGCATGTCTCCCCACTCCTCAAGCTCACCTTCCCCTTCCCCTCTCCCACCCAGATCTTTCCCTCCTTTAGATCTGCCCCCACCCACCTACCCCGTCCCTAGAATCCCTCTCTATCAGAGCCAACCCTCATCACCCTCCCCTTGCTCAATTCCCCACCAAACCTCTTCCTTCCAACCCTTCCCTCCCCTTCCCCCCGTCCCCGTCCCTTCCCTGTTCCCCTGTCTCATCGCCACTCCTCATCCCCCTCTCCCCACCCAGGGCCTCACCAACTCACTCCTACCCAAACCCTCCCCACCCCCTGCACACTTCCCCCTCTCTCCCCTCCCTCCACAGCTGCTTCCAAGTGTGGTCTATAGAACCTCTGCTCCATTATAATGTAAGCTCCCTTTCATCCTTGATTTATTCCTTTCCCCCTCTCTCCTCCTCCTCACCCCAGTTGGCACAGTCTCTTCTGCTGCTTTTTCCAGTGGAGACCTCTTCTCCTATTCCCCCAGACTCACCGGGAAAGGAGGAGGTGTCAGTTTCCTTCTTGCACCCCAATGCTGCTTTTGCACCATCCCTCCTCCACCTTCCCTTTCCTTTCCCTCCTTTGAAGCCCATATTATCTGCCTCTACCATCCCCTCCAGATTCTTGTAGCCATCATCTACTGCCCCCCTGCTCCCACCTCCAACTTCTTTAACCAATTTGACCCCTTTCTCACCTTCCTTCTCTCTTTATCCATGCCCACCCTGATCCTCGGAGACTTCAACATCCACTTGGATGTACCTGATGACTCCTCTGCCACCCGCCTTCTATCACTCCTTGACTTCGCCAACCTCCTTCTCCACCCTACCTCACCTACTCACCAACTTGGTCACACCCTCGATCTCATCATCCCTTACTGCTGCATTATCTCCACCCTCACCAATTCTGAAATCCCTATCTCTGATCATAACCTTCTCATCATAACCTTCTCACCTGCCTCCTCTCTCACACTCCGCCCCCCCCCCCCGGGGTAAATCTACACTCCCCCACAGAGACCTCCGCTGTCTCGACCCCATCCATCTTTCTCAGAGCATCACACCCAATCTAGCCTCCCTACCCACTCTACCCACCCTGGATGACCAAATAGATGATTTCAACTCCACCCTCTCTACTCAACTCATCTCATTCGCTCCCTATCCCTCCGTAAACTCTGCACCACTAAGCCACAGCCCTGGACCACCTCCACTTTTGCCTCCTTCGCTCTTATGCTAGAGCTGCTGAACACCACAGGCGGAACTCTAAACACCAGGCCATCCTTTGTCCTTTCTTACCTTTACTCTGTCCTCTCCTATGCCGGGCAAAACCATTTTTCTTCCCTTATTGACACCATGCCTATCACCCTCATCAACTGTTCTGGACATTTAACTCCCTCCTCAGGCCCCCTGTTCCTCACCCTCCTCCATCCCTCAGCCCCAACGATCTGGCCACCTACTTCATTAGGAAAATTAGATCTCCTCTCTCCTCTCAAGTGTCCCTCCACCTGTGCTTCGGACCCCATTAGAATAGGGAGGGACCCCATTCCCTCTGACCTCATAAAAACTCTCACCCCTTCCCTTCTCCCCTCCTTAACTTCCATCTTCAACCGCTCACTCTCCAACGGCTTCTTCCCCTCTGCCTTCAAACATGCCCACACCTCCCCTATCCTAAAAATACCCTCCCTTGACCTTAATGCCTTCCTTTCCAAACTCCTAGGGCAAGTCGTCTACATTTGCTGCCTCAAATTTGTCAACTTCAACTCTCTCCTGGACCCCCTCCAATCTGGCTTCCGTCCCTTCCACTGTACCAAAACTGCCTCTCAACGGTCACCAGTGACCTCCTTCTGGCCAAATTCATTCATTCATTCAATAGTATTTATTGAGCGCTTACTATGTGCAGAGCACTGTACTAAGCGCTTGGGATGAACAAGTCGGCAACAGATAGAGACAGTCCCTGCCGTTTGACGGGCTTACAGTCTAATCGGGGGAGACGGACAGACAAGAACAATGGCACTAAACAGCGTCAAGGGGAAGAACATCTCGTAAAAACAATGGCAACTAAATAGAATCAAGGCGATGTACAATTCATTAACAAAATAAATAGGGTAACGAAAATATATACAGTTGAGCGGACGGGTACAGTGCTGTGGGGATGGGAAGGGAGAGGTGGAGGAGCAGAGGGAAAAGGGGAAAATGAGGCTTTAGCTGCGGAGAGGTAAAGGGGGGATGGCAGAGGGAGTAGAGGGAGAAGAGGAGCTCAGTCTGGGAAGGCCTCTTGGAGGAGGTGATTTTTAAGTAAGATTTTGAAGAGGGAAAGAGAATCAGTTTGGCGGAGGTGAGGAGGGAGGGCGTTCCAGGACCGTGGGAGGACGTGACCCAGGGGTCGACGGCGGGATAGGCGAGACCGAGGGACGGCGAGGAGGTGGGCGGCAGAGGAGCGGAGCGTGCGGGGTGGGCGGTAGAAAGAGAGAAGGGAGGAGAGGTAGGAAGGGGCAAGGTGATGGAGAGCCTTGAAGCCTAGAGTGAGGAGTTTTTGTTTGGGCGGAGGTCGATAGGCAACCACTGGAGTTGTTTAAGAAGGGGAGTGACATGCCCAGATCGTTTCTGCAGGAAGATGAGCCGGGCAGCGGAGTGAAGAATAGACCGGAGCGGGGCGAGAGAGGAGGAAGGGAGGTCAGAGAGAAGGCTGACACAGTAGTCTAGCCGGGATATAACGAGAGCCCGTAATAGTGAGGTAGCCGTTTGGGTGGAGAGGAAAGGGCGGATCTTGGCGATATTGTAGAGGTGAAACCGGCAGGTCTTGGTAACGGATAGGATGTGTGGGGTGAACGAGAGGGACGAGTCAAGGATGACACCGAGATTGCGGGCCTGCGGACGGGAAGGATGGTCGTGCCATCCACGGTGATGGAGAAGTCTGGGAGCGGACCGGGCTTGGGAGGGAAGATGAGGAGCTCAGTCTTGCTCATGTTGAATTTTAGGTGGCGGGCCGACATCCAGGTGGAGACGTCCCGGAGGCAGGAGGAGATGCGAGCCTGAAGGGAGGGGAGAGGACAGGGGCGGAGATGTAGATCTGCGTGTCATCTGCGTAGAGATGGTAGTCAAAGCCGTGAGAGCGGATGAGTTCACCGAGGGAGTGAGTGTAAATGGAGAACAGAAGAGGGCCAAGAACTGACCCTTGAGGAACTCCAACAGTTAAAGGATGGGAGGGGGAGGAGGCTCCAGCGTAGGAGACCGAGAATGATCGGCCAGAGAGGTAAGAGGAGAACCAGGAGAGGACAGAGTCCGTGAAGCCAAGGTGAGATAAGGTATGGAGGAGGAGGGGATGGCTCCTCCAAATCCAATGGCTCCTACTCTATCCTGATCCGATTTCTCAGCTGCCTTTGACACTGTCGACCATCCTCTTCTCCTCAACATATCTAAACTTGGCTTCATGGACTCCATGCCCTCCTGGTTCTCCTCTTATCTCTTTGGCCATTCATTTTCAGTCTCTCTCATGGGCTCCTCCTCCCCATCCCATCCCCTAACTGTAGGGGTTCCTCAAGAGTCAGTTCTTGGCCCCCTTCTGATCTCCATTTAGACTCACTTCTTTGGTGAACTCATTTAGTTAGAACTGGGAATATGTTAATAGCCTTTTTAAGTCCCGCACTCATCAAGAGGTGAATTTGTCTGTGGGTAGAAACTTCTGCAAGGATGAACAACACTCTTTATAAGATGAATAATTGAATGTATAAATGAATATAAACATAAACATTTAATTTTCACATATAACTATCTAGCATTTGCTACCATTCTTAGAGAGATATAGAGTAGAGAAGACGCCAGCTCGAATCAAGTCAGGCACTCCTTCCTAGGATGTCTCAGCTCATGGCCACTGTCCCAGGCCCATTGAGTGTGGGCCACTTCATTCATTCAATAGTATTTATTGAGCGCTTACTATGTGCAGAGCACTGTACTATGCGCTTGGAATGTACAAATCGGTAACAGATAGAGACAGTCCCTGCCCTTTGACGTGCTTACAGTCTAATCAGGGGAGACAGTCGGGCCACTTAAACCTGTAGGGTTTAAACACATTGTCCATTTACATAAACCCACTTCTAGCTGATGCAGTCAGCTTCTCCGACCCTCCCATAGATGACTCCACGAACTCAAACCATCTTTAGTCCCCATGTTGTCAGTCAGATGTGGTGGCTTCACACTGATGGTTTAGCAGAACATCAGCACCCTGCAGTCTCCAATGGTACCCGGTCTTAACTCTTAGTCCCTTTTCCAAATTCCTGCTAGTGCATGATCTCTGCAAGACCTTCTTCGGTGTCATTAAATCTGGCTACCTCATCTCCACCTCATGGCCAGATCTGCCATCTTGGAGTCAAGTGCCCCAGAGATTGATTGGTTGGTGGGGGCTACTACACTTCACGTGTCTTCCTCAGACTTGGTCTCCAAAGCAGAGAGGTGATCCCTACAATGCTTCCACCATGGAGCCCTGCACCGGGGATCTGCTGCTGTGGGGCATCCCTGGGATGCCGTGACAGTTTTTTCTCCACTCCTCCCCATCCCCCTGCTCCAGACTGTGGTCTGGCTTGAGCGCCGAAGTGTCAGGTGGGAGATCTGAGCTGTACTGTGGCTCCAGTGATCTGCAGAGAAGGGCTCGGATCTGCCACAACTGTGGGGCTGATGCTGCCCCTCCCATCCCCCTGTCCCCTTTAGCATGTGACACACCTTGAGGGGCTGAGACACTGAAGCTTCAAAGCATCTCTGTGATGTGTAGGTGCCTGTGTGCCCATGCAGGGTGTTCCCACCCATCAGCTGGTCCTGGAACTCAGCTCTACTGTTGGGCTGGCTCAGGCAGCCTGAGACCACTTCCTACTTCTCCCGACACACCTCAATGCTGAGGTGGCATGGTGGGTTTCCCCAGCCCCTGCCCCAGTGTGCAGGCTGCAGTCTCCTGGAGCATAGCTGCTGCAGAACTCTTCTAACCTCAGCCACACTGCAGTTTGGGATTGACGGCATTGCCCCATGTTTCCCGAATGTCTCCCCTTAAGTCCAAATGGCTCCAAGATGGCTGATCAGGCCATGAGGTGGAGAGCAAAAGACCATTGAAAGAGGGGTTTAGAGTAATGAATGGATACCATTAGAGATTTAGGGATGCTAACTTACTGCTCAACCACCAGTGAGAAGTCCAAGAACCTGACTGTCAGAATAGGGGATAATAATGGTTAATGCTGGGGGAAACATCTTTGGGAGGGCCAAGGGGACCCGGTTATGTCAGATCTGGGCAGCCTTATGCAAATGGATGGATGTGTTAAAACCTCAGCTGTATAAGCAGTCTATGCTCAGTACCTGGTCCAGTGGCTGTGTACTGAGACTGGGAAGGAGTGGGATTAAAGGTGCCTGACTTGGAGTGAGCTGTTGTCTCTAGGTTCTCTATGCTACATCTCTATAGGAGCAGTAGCAGGGGCAGGGGGGCAATACCAAAGTGTTGAGGAAGCATAAGATGCTAGAGTAAATCCTATGCTGCAATGGGGAAGGACCTGGAGGTGTCTTGTGGTAGCAGAGGCTCCAGGAGATGGCGTGGGACTGTGTTCTGGGACAGGATTGGGGGAACACTATTGCACCTCATTGTTGGGTATGTGTGTGTGTGTGTGTGTGTGAGTGTGTGTGTGTGTGTGAAGGAGGTAGTGGTACTGGGCCACGGGAGCTACTGTGACAGCAGGGCCAGACTCCTCAACTAGTGGAAGAGTGGGGCTGTGGAGGTGATGTGTGCAGGCATGAAGACACCAGAGCACCATGGAAATGTCCTGTAGCAACAGTGGCTCCAAATGTGAGGCCCTCAGAGTACGCCATAAATTATGAGGGACGGGGGAGATATAGTGGAAGCAGATCAGAGCCTGCACAACATAGCTCACCCTGGGCCTCAGGGCTGAAGGAGGCAGGAGGGGTAAAGAGACAGAGCAAGTATGATTGCTACAACTGCCTGATGATATCCTCAACATCTGTGGTTCCAGGGCAACCTGCGGCACCCAAGGGAAATGGGAGAGTAGATGGGGGCTAGTATCAGCCTCACAGTCAAAGCGGCTCAGAGATCCTCTGCACCACAGAGCCCACCCTGGGCTGTGGAGATGACGTGGGGGACAAAAGAGAGAGCAAGGAGACCCAGAGACATCCCATGGCCAGCAATGGTGCCATGCCTGGGGTTTCATGGCACCCGCTGGGGTTGGGGGACAGGGATCTGTATCGGCTCCATGGCAGAAGTGGCTTGGGGCTTACTTTTCTGCCATGGAGCCGGAGCCCAGAGAAGGCAATTGTTAACACTGATTGGCTCTGATTCAGTGTTGGAGCCAGTAAAAGTCGGTGTAATTCCATCCTTCCACTGTCCCTCTTCCTACTACAACAGCAGGTTCTTACAAGGTAAACAAACTCATTATTGTACAAACCGCTCTCAGTCCAAATGGTGATTTTGTGCAACTCAAACCAGCCCCAGACAAGTAACCTAACCCAGACAGCTACTCCTCCCATAATTTTTTAAGACATATACCTCTCAAATAACAAACCTAATCCTATCCATCCCCCAAACCTAGTACAACCTGGTTCATAAGGTTAACGAATTCCCTCCCTCCCACACAAAAGACAATATTGTAGGCATGAAGTTTAGCCTGGTTTTCTATTCCAGTACATCCAACCAGCAAAGTGAGGTCAGTATACTTTCATTAGGTGCTTCCAGGGGGTCCTTTTTTCTGTTGTGATACATAGGCAAAGAAAGGTTTCCCTGTGATTCCTTTAACACACAAACTCCAGGACATAAGAGTATAAGAGCCCTCTCATTGCAGAGTTGAAAATGCCTCTCTAGTTGGTTTGGATTATATTACCCATTCTTCAGGATGGAACTGTATGTGGTGCTGCTGCTGGAAGTCACTTTTGGTTCCATTGGGTCTCTGCCAGGATACCTGTTTCCACATGGTATGGATATGTTCCTGAAAACCTTTTACTCATTTCACCTGTCTGGACTCTTGGGGATGGTATGTCATATGCAACTGCCTGTTTCCATCTCTTCCATCACCATCTGGTGAAGGCAGGCCTGCAGCCAGGGAAGCCACCCAGGGATGCCTTGCTGGTAAACTATCTTTTGGACTGGAATCTTAGCCAAGGTTGGAGGATCTTCTTGCAGAGTTGAGAAGGCTTCACAGCACTGGTTAAATGCACCTGTCCCCATCAGCGTGAACTCCTTCCCATTTGCTGTCTGGGACAAGTTCTCACATTGTCAATTTGAATCTGATCCTAGGAGCCCCAAGACTCCATTCTGCCAGCTCTTTCATTACAGTAGGACTGGACCATGAAGGATGAATTCCAGACACCAGCTCAACCACGGTTTAGTATCCTCCTTTAACACTGACGACTATGCTACTTCTCCCAATAATACATTGATATCCTCGGTGATGGGATGGCCTCTTGTATGGCTACATGAATCCACCAGAGAAGGTGTAAACTCCCCTCCAATGGCATTTAAGTGGTCCCAGTGGGTCTTACCTAGATGCCATCTTTGTGCATGGAACCTTTGGAGGAATCCTCCTCTGGTACCCAGTTCTGCTGGCCCAGGGAAAAGGGAAAGTCTTGTTCCATCAGGAGCACTCTGGAACATGCTTTTCTGGGCATAGCTTTCATCACTCCTTTGACAGCTGGTCAGCTCTGGCTGATTCTTTAAAGCTCCAAGCCTTTGATCTTGGTTGTCAAAACCTGTCTCTGGCACATGTCCCCAATACAGTTCCACCGGGAGGCATGAGTCAGAGGCTTCCCATCTGTGTCTACTCATTTATGAGTCATCCACTAAACCTTCTTAGTCCCACCTGCTCAGTCCCAGGTAGACATAGTGAGAGTCCACAACTAGATGGATGAGGGGCCTGTGGGCAGCAATCTACACTGCAGTGGTGTCCCAAGATGAACCATCTCAAGGCCAATTGCTATCTTGTGACTGTCTGAGCCAGCAAAGCAAAACTAGGAAGAACAGGTGGGACACTGCTCCCACAGCTGAAACCACTAGACATCCCAGGCCTGGAATACAAAAGGTATTCCTCGCCCTTGTGGCCAACCAAATAAGGTATGGAGGAGGGGCAGAGATTGGACAAATAAAGACCTGAAGCTGGAGTGGCATGGGAGCCCAGGTAATAAATACCTGCTGCCTCTGACCTTCTGGACAGCAGACCAGGACTTGGAGCAGCCACTGTTATGTCACCCCTGCCCAGAGCGTTGGACGCCTTCTCTGTTTCTGGAGCCAGCACACTAAGTGAAGGACCGCTGGACTGGTGAGTGTCTCGCTGAACATTCGTGGCGGGAGTTTTGGTGCTTTTCTATAAGCGCTGAACTCATAAGTGGATTCCTTCTGGGTGGGAAGCATTCATGGGGGTGATTTGATTGCTTTGCTCTGGGGGAGTAATGCATAAATGAATTCCTCCTGACTGGGAAGCCTCCATGGGTGGGAGCTAGGTGTTTCAGCATGTGCAAGCAATACACAAGTGAACTTCTCCCCGGGGGGAAGCATTTATGGGAAAGAGGTTGGTGCATCACCATGTGCGAGTAATGCATAAGTATATTCCTCCCATTAGGGAAGCTCCAGTAATTAATCATATTCCACCCCAAAGGGAAGTTCAATTAGCCATATCCAAAATAATTCAGTAGTGAAATCCCTCCCAAAAGAGAAGTTCAATTTGCCACGTGGAATAAATTTTGTATGGCTCAGCACTTGATTCCAGACTCTTCCTCTCATCACACTAATTCCCGAACCTGTCCCTGGGCAACAGGTGACAGGTGGCCATTGTGGCCACCTCCAATTTCTGTGCAAATGTCCAGGGGGTAACATATGACCGTTCCTACCCAGGGTCTGCAGTTCCAATCTGCTTCCATTATGACTTCATGATCCATCAAAGAGCCACAGGGAAGCACCATCTGGTAAATCTTCTGCCCCTTTGATCTTCATCAGTAGGGGCTACTTCCTGTAGCTGACTATGCCCTATCAATCAATAGTATATTTTGAGCACTCACTGCACACAGACCACTGTGCTAAGGGCTTGGGAGAATACAATACAATGAAGTTGGTAGGCACATTCTTTGCCCAAAAGAAGTTTATAATCTAGAGGGAGAATTACCATGGGGTAATCTAGATATTGGTATACCATCTACTGGTTTTCTCAGTCTGTTGTCCTGGATCGTAGGGGCTGTATGGGCTTGGTCTCATTTCTTTAACTTTTGAAGACTATCATCTCTGACTTCAACAGCTCCCCGGGGAATTGTGAGGTATCTGATCAAGTGTTTAAACTTCTACAGAGCCCAGACACTTGTAAGTAGTCCCTTCTCACATTCACCATACTGGGGACAGTGTCACAAAGCATAGGCAACGGCACACAAGACTGACCTTATTCTTAATCTCACAGGCCCCAGAAGTGTAGCCTCTCTCTGTGTGATACAAGATCACTGGCTTTGTGGGGTTTTTTTGTTTTGTTTTTAATGGTATCTGTTAAGCAGGCACTGGATGAAATGCTGAGGTACATGTAAGATAATCAAGTTGGACACAGTCCATGTCCCACATAGGGTTCACAATCTTAATCCAAATTTTACAAATGAGGTACCTTAAGCATAGAGAAGCAAGTCACTTAGCCCAAGATCACACAGCCAGCAAGTGGCAGAGCTGGAATTAGAACCCAGGTCCTTCTGGCTCCCTGACCTGTTCTCTCTCCACTAGGATACCCCGTTTCCTCTACACCCTGCAGGATGGGACCATTCTGCAAGGCACTCATCAGTTTCAACCAGGCTGTATGGGCTTCTGGAGGTATAAAATCCAGTCAAAACCCCACCCTGCCCAGGAATGATTGTAATGTCTCCACTGTACCAGGTGATGGGAGGATTTGCATCAAGGCAACTCAGTTCTCATCAATCTTCCTCCCTTTTTTGCAAGTGCATATGCCCAAATCAATCACTTTTGACTAACCAGCTGTGACTTGGCCCCGTTACCTTTCAGTTCCCCATCTTGGAGGCACTCCAGAACCTGTCTGGACACTGATTTGCAGTCATACCCAAGATGGGTGGCCCGTCTACAAGCCAACCCAACCCAGAATCCAGGGGGAGCTGCTGATGGAATAGGTTGGGCTAATCATACAAGTCCTGTGGAAACCAATTTCAGCCATTCTTCTATCCTCCTAAGTGAATGTGGTTTTCAGCTCACTGACATCATCCAGCTGGAGATGCCTGAACTCAATGAAAATGTCTATGATGAAGGAATACTACGCCTCTTGGTGAATTTGATCAACTAGATCATACTAGGTGGCCATAACTGATACTAGCCCCGGAATAAATACACTGAGTGTCGGGTAGTCAATAGTAGGTTTTTGTCAGTTTTTTTCACTGGCCACACCGATGAATTGCAGGACCTCACATATCCCCACTGCTCCAGATCCTTTAACTATTCCCACCTGCTCACCTACCTCAGTTGGAATATGGTAGTGTATTTGGGGTTTTAGAAAATTTCCCCAGAAGATGATGGTTTTTTTGGGTATCAATTTTGATTCCAGACTCACCTTGGGTCAACATCGATGTCCTCCCAGTGGGTTGGAAACACACTTAGCTTCCATTTAGAATCGACAGTTCAACTTTCATCAATATCTCCCCTTGCCCATTCAATGGAACCCTATCTCCCCAAAATAAGGTTTGCCCAATCAATTAGTGTTTACCTTAAGCATGAGGCATCCAATATGTTATGCTTTGGATTGGCTAGTCAGGTCGCCTCACAAATCAACCTACCCCCTTGAGAAACCCAAAGCTTTATCACAGGGTTAGAGGTTACTGCATCTGCAACCCCTATCCAAAATCCATGCAGTGCTGGTCCCACCTTTCAGGTCCTGTTCAGTAAGGAATTATGGTCAGACTAATTATACTATCCATCAGCAACTCCCAATTCTTGTGTGACCTCCTGTTCCAGACCCATAAGTGTCCCAGACAAAGTAATTCAGGAGCTTGTGCTGGAAGCACTGGCCCTTGGATTGCACAACTGGTGAGGTGGCATGGTGTACATGCCAAAGGGCAAGCGCTCCAGGTCATCCCAGCATGAGGACAATCAGGAGTTGAGGATGTGAGCCCATTACTGGGCAGGGATTATCTCTGTCTGTTGCCAAATTGTACATTCCAAGTGCTTAGTACAGTGCTCTGCACATAGTAAGTGCTCAATAAATACAATTGAATGAATGAATGAATGAATGTGGAAGTTCTCAGCATTTTCACATCTGGAGTAAAGTTATAAGAACCTGGACTTATCTAGGAGTCCTTTGTAGCTGCTGCACAGAGGACACTAGCTGGTCTGGGCCTGGTGCCCGTACCTGGTGCGACAGAGGTCACCTGCACCGTGATTAGCCCAAGGTAGGATGGACAACTCAGGAGGCTGGCAACTGTAGGAACTGTGAGCATTCAGTACTGTAATTGGCTTATCTTGAAGTCCGTGAAGGAATGGATGTAGGCACTTGAAACTTTATCTGACTAAATGCAAGCTACAAGGAACCCAGTTGAGGTGATCATCTGATTATTTACCTAATTAGATTAGTATTTGTAACCAATACACTTTCATTCTCTCATTCATTCTTGATTTGCAATACAAAACAATCCTGCTCCTGATTCTTCCCCTTCAAAATTGGTTGGTAACATTTATTGGTGTCAGAAGTGGAATTCTATGTTGAATACGCAGGTTATGACTACAAAGGATAAGCCAAGGGCAAACTGAGCCCAAAGATTTTAAGGAAGAAGCGTGGCTCAGCCAACAGTAGCATCTGAAAAGGGTTGAGGACTTTTGTCACTGACCCTGAACATTTGTGGGTCCAGTTTATCAGCTGAACAGAGGCCAAGTGAATTAAGAAAGGAAAGACACAGTAGTGATGTGCTGACTCTTTGTGTGCCTCCACTGAATGAATAGAGGACTTGACTGAATGCATTGGCCTATGGATGGTATGAATTGTGGAAATGTCCACTTGACCTCATGTACCTAGCACCAACCCTGCACATTTGGGTTTTTATTGACACCCATGTCGATTGCCTTCACCCATTAGTACCCAGTTGTTTAACTCCCTCCTCAAAACCCGCTGTCCCTTGGTCTCTTCCATCTCGTTGCCCCTAATGATCAGACAACCTACTTTATTGCAAAACTTGAAATTACAGGCATGATTTGCCTAAAAATCTCCCTTGCTCCTTTCCCCTTTCTTCAACTCTTCCATCTTCCCCAGGAGTATCTCAAAAGGAGATCTCCTTCCTTCTCTTAAAATCTACCCCCTGCACCTCCACATCTGTCTCCATCCTTTCTCACTTTGTCAAAACACATGCACCCTCCTTTCTTCCCGCCCTAAATTCCTTCTTTAACTAATTACTCTCCACTGGCTTCTTCCCCACTCCTTGCAAACATGCTCATGTCTCCCCTATCCTTAAGAAAACCTCCCTTAATACCAAGGCTCCCCCAAGTTATCGTCCCATCTCCCTTCTACATTCCTCTCCAAACTCCTTGAGTGAGTTGTCTACACCTGTTGTCTCAAATTCATCTCCTCCAATTCCCTCCTTGACCTCACTCACTACATAGAACCTGTCCTCTCAAAGGTCACAAATGATCTCCTTCTTGACAAATCCAGTGGTCTCAACCCCACTGTAATCCTCATCGACCTCTCAACTGCCTTTAAAATTGCCGACCACCCCCTTCTCCTGGAAACAATATCCAACATTAGCTTCACTGACACTAGTCTCTTCCGGTTCTCTTCCTATTCCTCTGACCACTCATTCTCAGTCTCTTTCATGGGTCCTCCTCTGCCTCCTCTGCTGTAAGGTTTAGTTCTAGATCCCTTCCTCTTCTCCATCTACACCCACTCCCTTGGAGAACTCATTCACTCCCATGGTAGTCATCTCTATGCAGAGGATTCCCAAATCTACATTCTTCAGGACTAAGCTTACTCCCTCTCTGCAATTTTGCATCTCCTCCTGGATTCATGACATTTCTACTCAGATATCTTGCTGTCACCTCAAACTTAACATGTCAAAAACAAAACCCCTTATCTTCCCACCCAAACCCTGTCTGCCCCCTGACTTTCCCATCACTGCAGACAGCACCACCATCCTTCCTCTCTCACAGGCCTGTAACCTTTGTATTGTCCTTGATTCTTCTTCTGGCTCCCTGGCCTGTTCTCTCTCCACTAGGATACCCCGTTTCCTCAACACCCTGCAGGATGGAACCATTCTGCAAGGCAATCATCAGTTTCAACCAGGCTGTATGGGCTACTGGAGGTATAAAGTCCAGTCAAAACCCCACCCTGCCCAGGAATGATTGTAATGTCTCCACTGTACCAGGTGATGGGAGGATTTGCATCAAGGCCTCTTGAAGGACTTGAGCCTTCAGTAGGGCTTTGAAGAAGGGCATAGTGATTGTTGGCAGTTTGAGAAGGGAGGGCATTCCAGGCCAGAGTAGATGTGGGGCAGGGACCGACAGCGGGAAGATGAGAATGAGGCACAGTGTGTTATGTTAGCACCAGAGGAACAGAGCTTGTGGGCTGGGATGTAAAAGGAGAGAAGGGAGGAAAGGTAAGAAGGGGCAAGGTGATGGAAAGCTTTGAAAACAATAGTGAGGAAATTTTAGTTTGATTCAGAGGTTGATAGGCAACCACTAGGGATTTTTGAGGAGTGGAGTGACATGCCCAGAACGTTTCTGTAGAAAGATGATCTGGGTAGCAGAGTGAAGTATGGACTGAAGTGGGGAGAGACAGAAGGCTGGGAGATCAGAAAGGATGCTGATGCAATAATCCAGTCGGGATAGAATGAGTGATTGTACTAACTTGGTAGCAGTTTGGATCGAGAGAAAAGGGCAAATTTTGGCGTTGTTGTGAGGTGAGACCGGCAGGCTTTGGTGACTGATTGGATATGTGCAGTGAATGAGAGGTCAGAGTCTAAGATGACACCAAGTTTGTGGGCCTGTGAGACGGGAAGGATGGTTGTAATGTCCACAGTGATGGGAAAGTCAGGGAGAGGACAGGGTTTAGAAGGGAAGATAAGGAGCTCAGTCTTGGACATGTTGAATTTCAGATGGCAGAAGTACATCCAGGTGGAGATGTCCTGAAGGCAGGAGGAGATGCGAGCCTGGAGGGAGGGAGGGAGAACAGGGGAGAAGGAGATTTGATAGTTGATGCCATGGGAGTGAATGAGTTCACATAGGGAGTCAGTGTAGATAAAGAATAGAAGGGGACCAAGAACTGAACCTTGAGGGACCTCTACAGTTAGGGAATGGACGGGGAGGAGGAGCTCATGAAGGAGACTGAGAATGATGGGCCAAGGAGATAAGAGGAGATCCAGGAGAGGATGGAGTCTGTGAAGCCAAGATTGGTTAACATGTTGAGGAAAAGGGGATGGTCGACAGTTTCAAAGGCAGCTGAGAGGTCGAGGAGGATTAGGATGGAGTAGGAGCCGTTGGATTTGGCAAGAAGGAGGTCAATGGTGACTTGGAGAGGTAGGTTTCAGTGGAGTGGAGGGGGAGGAGGCACATTGGGAGGGAGCTGGAGGAGAGGAATTGAGGGCAGTGAGTGTAGACGACTCTAAGATTTTGGAAAGGTAGGGTAAGAGGGACATGGGGTGATAACTGGTGGAGGTTGTGGGGTCAAGGGAGGGTTCAACTGGCTTCAGCTTCAAAACATTGCTAAAATTGGCCCTTTCCTTTCCATCTAAATTCCTACCATGGTAATCCTAGCACTTATCCTAACCTACCTCCTTGCTAACCTCACTGCCTCCTGTCTCTCCCACTCTGGTCCATATTTCACTCTGCTGCCCTGATCATTTTTCTACAGAAACATTCAGTTCATGTTTCCCCCACTCATCAAGAAACTACATGGTTGCCCATCCACCTCTGCGTTAAACTAGAACTCCTCACCATTGACTTCAAAGAATTCAATCACCTTGCTCCTTCCTACTTCTCCTGGCTACTCTCCTACTACAACTCAGCCTGCACACTTTGCTCCTCTAATGCTAACCTTCTCATGCTTCCTTGATCTCATCTACCTCATCTTTGACCACTAGCCCTAGTTCCACCTCTTGACTGGAACACCTTCCCTTTTCATATCCTACTGACAATTACTCTCCCTGCCTTCAAAGCCTTTTTGATGGTACATCTCCATGAGGCCTTATCTGACTATACCCTCCTTATCTTTTCTTCCACTCCCTTTTGCATCACCCGGACTTCCTCCCTTTTTTCATCTCCTCTCCCAACCCCGCAGCACTTATGTACATATCCGCAATTTATTTATTTGTAGTAATGAATGTCTCCTTGTCTAGACTGTAAATTCCTGTGCAGGGGATGTGTCTGCTATACTGTTATGTAGTACTCTCCCATGTGCTTAATACAGTGCTCTGCACACTGTAAGCACTCAATAAATATGATTGATTGATTGATTATCCTCCTAATCCTTTGCTTATATATTCATGTCAGCCCATGATCAAGGTCATGAGTCCCATGCTAAGCAAGCAAACCCACTTGCAATAAAATCTATTTTCTCTCAGGGGAGCCTATGGATATCAACCTTGTTGAGCCCAGGCTCACCCACCAGAGACAAGAGACAAAATAGTACCATCATTCTGGTAGGAAACCCCTAGATGGCTGATAGTTTCCAACTTCCAGTGTGACCATCTGCCCCACACCCACCTTAAGAGTCCCAGACAGAGTAATTCAGGACCTTGTACCGGAAGAATGGACCCTTGTATTGCATATCTGGTGAGGTGGCATGGCGTTCGTGCTGAAGAGCAAGTGCTCCAGATCAACTTCAGTGCATGGAGCAATCACGAGTTGAGGACATGCAGTGCTCAGCTTTTCCATGTCTGATGAAGGGGTATCAGAACCTGACTAACCTGGGGGTCCATTGTAACTGCTGCCAAAAAGGACACCAGCTGGGCTGGGCCTGACACACCTCTCAGTTTGACAGGGACACTTCACCGTGACCAGTCCAGTTTAAGATGGAGAAACTCAGGAAATAGTAGCCTTCATATTATACTACTGTAATTGCCTTGCCCTAAGCATGCACAGAAATGGATATTAGGTGCTTGAGACTATATCTTACTAAATGGTAGCTACAAAGAACTCAAATGAAGTGATAATCTTATCATTTACATACTTAGATTCATATTTGTAACCAGTAAATTTATTATCTCTTTTACCATTCATTCATTCAATAATATTTATTGAGCGCTTACTATGTGCAGAGCATACTAAGCACTTGGAATGTACAAATCGGCAACAGATAGAGACAGACCCTGCCCTTTGATGGGTTTACAGTCTGATTAGACTGCCGATTTGCCGATTTGTACATTCCAAACGCTTAGTACAGTGCTCTGCACATAGTAAACGCTCAATAAATACTACTGAATGAATAATCGGGGGAGACGGACAAAAACAAGACAACTTAATCGCAATAAATAGAATCAAGGGGATATACACCTCATTAACAAAATGAATAGGGTAATAAATATATGTACAAATGAGCACAGTGCTGAGGGGAGGGGAAGGGAGAGGGGGAGGAGCAGAGGAAAAGGGGGGAAGGGGGCTTAGCTGAGGGGAGATGTAGGGAGACAGAGCGGCAGCAGAGAGAGCAGAGGGAAAAAGGGAAGCTCAGTCTGGGAAAGCCTCTTGGAGGAGGTGAGCTCTCAGTAGGGCTTTGAAGAGGGGAAGAGAGTTAGTTTGGCGGACGTGGGAGGGCAGGGCATTCCCAGGGCAGCGGGAGGACGTGGGCCCAGGGGTCGACGCAGGGATAAGCGATCAAATCGGCGAGACTGCGAGGAGCGTGGGACGGAGCAGAGAGCAGGAGCTACGTGGTGGGCAGTAGCACCATAGAGAGAAGTGAGGAGAGGTAGGAGGGGCGCAGCGTGATGGAGATCCTTGAAGCCCAAAGTGAGGAAGTTTTTTGTTTCGTGCTGAGGTTGATAGGCAACCACTGAGGATTTTAAGGAGGGGAGTGACATGCCCAGTCAGCGTTTCTGCAGGAAGATGATCCGGGGCAGTGGAATGAAGAATAGACTGGAGCTGGGGAGGGACAGGAAGAAGGAAGATCAGAGAGAAGGCTGACATAATAATCCAGCCAGAATATTATGAGAGCCTGTACCAATAAGATAGCTGTTTGGAGTCTCGCATTCATTCTTGACTCTGAACTGAAACAAACCTGTCCCAGTTCTTCCCCCTTTGAGGTTGGTGGATACCTACTAATGTTGGTATTTGTAAGCGCTTACTATGTGCCGAGCACTGTTCTAAGCGCTGGGGTAGACCACCAGGGGAAATCAAACTGGTCCCACATGGGGCTCACAATCTAATCCCCATTTACAGATGAGGTCACTGAGGCACAGAGAAGTGAAGTGACTTGCCCACAGTTCACACAGCTGAGCAAGTGCAGAGCCGGGATTCGACCCATGACCTCTGACTCCAAACCCGTGCCTCTTTCCACTGAGCCATGCTTCTTCTTCTCTGCTACTACCCTGCCAACCACCCAGAGCCTGCCACTTTGTTAGGGGATTCTAGGCTAACCTCCATCAATCATAAAAATTGAGACTGTAAGGATGGGTTGAGTTATACTCCTGTCCTCTTCTCTATTACAAGTCCATGATGACAACTCCCATTTGTCTGTGCCGCATGTAAAATATTTTTCATTCATCTCAATTAACAATTTATTGATCACTTATTGTATACAGAACAGCTTTACTAAGGGTTTGGGAGAGTAGAATAGAACAATAAATGGACACATTGCCTGCCCCACAGTGAGCTTACACTCTAGGAGTGGGGCGGGGGGGGGCAGGGGAATGGCGGAATAGATATTAATATAAATAAATGAATTACAGAAATGTACAAAAGTGCTATGGGGCTGGGAGGGGGAAAATAAAAGGAGCAAGGCAGGGTGAGACAGAAGGGAGTGGGAGAAGAGGAAAGGGGGGGGCTTAGTCAGGGGAAATCCTCTTGAAGAGATGTGACTTCATAAGGCTGTGAAGGGAAGGGAGAAGTCGTCGGATTTGAGGAGGGAAGCATTCCAGGCTATAGGCCAGGATGTGTGCGAGGGGTCAGCAGTGAGAAGACCGAGAACTGAGGCACCAGTGAAAAGGTTATCATTAGAGCAGCAAAATATGGGTTTGGTTGTAGTAGAAGAGTAGCAAGGGGAGGTAGGAGGGGCAAGGTGATTGAGTTCTTTAAGGCCAATGCTGAGGAATTTGGTTTTTGTTGATGTGGAGGTAGGTGAGCAACCACTGGGGCTTTTTGAGGAATGAGGAAACATGTCCTGAACGTTTATATAGAAAAATGATCTGGGCAGCAGAATGAAGTATGGACTGGATTGGGGAAGAGCAGGAGGCTGGGAGGTCAGCAAGGAGGCTGATGTAGTAATCCAGGTGGGATAGGATAAGTGATTAATTTAACGCAGTATTAGTTTGAATGGAGAGGAAAGGGTGGATTTTAGCAATGTTGTAAAGGTGAAACCGACAGGATTTAGTAGTGGATGGAATATGTGGGTTGAATGAGATAGAGAAGCAGCGTGGCTCAGTGGAAAGAGCACGGGCTTTGGAGCCAGGGCTCATGAGTTCGAATCCCAGCTCTGCCACTTGTCGGCTTTGTGGCTGTGAGCAAGTCACTTAACTTCTCTGTGCCTCAGTTCCCTCATCTGTAAAATGGGGATTAAGACTGTGAGCCCCACGTGGGACAACCTGATTCCCCTATGTCTACCCCAGCGCTTAGGACAGTGCTCGGCACATAGTAAGCGCTTAACAAATACCATAGAGGAATCAAGGAAAACTCTAAGGTAACAGGCTTGTGAGACAAGAAGGATGAAGGTGCTATCTACAGTGATGGGAAAGCCAGGGGGAGGATGGGGTTTGGGTGGAAAATAAGGACCTGTGTTTTGCACATGTTAAGTTTGAGGTGATGGGAGACATACAAGTAGAGATGTCATGAAAGCAGAAAGAAATGTGAGACTGCAGAAGGGAGAAAGATCAGGTAGAGATGTAGATTTGGATATCATTCGCAATAGAGGTGGTATTTGAAGCCATTGGAGTGAATGAGTTCTCCAAAGGAGTAGGTGTAGATAATTTTATTTATTTATATTAATGTCTGTTTGCATGTTTTGATGTGTTTATATCTATAATCTATCTTATTTTTATTGATGCTATTTATGCCTATTTACTTGTTTTGATGTCTGTCTGCCCCCTTCTAGACTGTAAGCCTGTTGTGGACAGGGATTGTTGCTCTTTAATTGCTGAAATTGTACTTCCAAAAGTTAGTACAGTGCTCTGCACACAGTAAGCGCTCAATAAACATGATTGAATGAATAACGACTAAGAAGGAAACCGAGAATTGAACCTTGAGAACCCCCACAATTAAGAGGGTGGGGGAAGCAGAGGAGGAGCCCACAAAAGAGACTGAGAATGAATGGCCAGAGAGATATTAGGAGAACCAGGAGAGGGCAGTGTCAGTGAAACCAAGGTTGAATAATATTTCAACTGCTGTGAGGCTGGTCGGGCAGTGTCGAAGGCAGCTGAAAAGGTTAAGGGGATTAAGGTAGAGTAGAGGCCACTGATTTGGCATTTAGGAGATAATTCGTGTCCTTTCAGAGGATGGTTTCTGTAGAATGAAGGGGATGAGGCCAGATTGGAAGGGGTCAAGGAGAGAATTGGAAGAGAGGAATTTGAAGAAGTGGGTGTAGACAACTTGCTCAAGGAGAGGGAATGGTAGGAGGGAATGGGGCGAGTAACTGGAGGAAGTCATGGGATCAAGGGAGGTTTTTTTTTAGGATAGGGAAGAAAGGGGGCATGTTTGAATGTAAGTGGGGAAGAATCCACTAGAGAGTGAACAGTTAAAGATTGTTGTAGGGAGGGGAAAAAGGGAGGGGGCAAGAGTTTAATAAGGGTGCGAAGGAATAGCACTGGATGCACAGGTGGAAGGGGTGGATTTTGAAAGGAGGTAGATCTCCTCTAGAGATACTGCTGAGAAGGACGAAATAGTTGAGGAGGGGGTGAGAGTGTAGAGGACTGAGGAGGACACGGGAGATTTAAGGAGTCTGTGCCTGACAGAGTCAATTTTATTAATACTATACTACTACTAATAATGGCATTTATTTTGCACTTAATTATGTGCCAGGCACTGTACATTTTCTTAATAAAGTAGGTGGCTAGGCCATTGGAGCAAGGGATTGGAGAGGCCAGGGGGACAGGGTGCTGAGGAGAGAGTTAAATGTCAAGAACAACTGGCAAGGGTGATGGGCATGGACTGTCAATAAAGGGGGAGAAATAATTTTGTCAAGCAGAGGAGAGGGCAGAGTTAAAGTGTGCAAGAATAAACTTGTCATTCTTAATGAAATTCTGTGCCCTATATGCCTTTTGGAAACAGATCCAATCCTTAGATCTCATATTGATAATCGACGTCCACTTCCCTCTATTGCCACCCCTAGGTAGGATGCTCATTTAGATTGGGGGATTCACCTCAGGACTCTCCAGTCCCATCAGATGTCCTCCCTTTTAGTTTGATAGCCACTAATTGCATCTTGGCAAGTCTAATTAGTGTACTCAGGCATTCATGGCGACTGGGATTTCATGGTGACTGAAGATAAGGTGGGCATGAAGCCTCTGGTGGGGTAGAGGCACAGTGCATTGCATTTGGCTCATCTGGATAAAGCCCCATGAGTGTTACCGTTCCCAGAGAGATGTGGCATAGAGAACACTGAGACATCTCACTTTAATGTGGGCATGTCTAATCTTATTCTGTCCTAGAAGGTCTCAGCACATGGACCCAGGTCAAGCGGTGAGCATTAGCTGCTTACAAGCGTAGGATTTTAACACATTCATTCATTTAAATAAGCCCACCACTAGCTAACACAGTCGTACTCTCTTGGCTCACCTATAGATGATCCCGTTGGGAAGAACCATATTTGTGCCCATGTTGTTGCCTCTCACTGTTGGTTGGGCAAGGAGAAGGCACATCCTTAGTCTCCATAGTACTCATTCATGACTCAGACTCTCTCTGCTGCTCTCTGATCTCCCTTCTTCCTCTCTCTCCCCGCTTCTTCACTCTGCTGCCCGGCTCATCTTCCTGCAGAAACACTCTGGGCATTTCACTCCCCTTCTTAAAAACCTCCAGTGGTTGCCTATCAACCTCCGCACAAAACAAAAACTTCTCACTCTAGGCTTCGAGGCTCTCCATCACCTTGCCCGCTCCTACCTCTCCTCCCTTATCTCTTTCCACTGCCCCAGCCTGCACGCTCCGCTCCTCTCCGCCCACCTCCTCACCGTCCCCCCGTCTCGCCTATACCGCTGTCGACCCTGGGCCACGTCCTCCCCGGTCCTGGAATGCCCGCCCTCCTCATCCGCCAAACTAATTCTTTTCCCCTCTTTCATTCATTCATTCAATTCAATAGTATTTATGAGCGGCTTACTATGTGCAGAGCACTGTACTAAGCGCTTGGAAATAAACCCAGAGTCGCAACAGAGACAGTCCCTGCCGTTTGGGCGGGCTTACTTACAGTCTACATCGGGGGAGACAGGCAGAACAAGAACAATTTCAATAAATGGAGTCAAGGGGAAGAACATCTCGTACAAACAATGGCAACTAAATGGAATCAAGCGATGTACAATTTCATTAACAAAATAAATAGGGTAATGAAAATATATACAGTTGAGCAGACGAGTACAGTGGCTGAGGGATGGGAAGGGAAGGGGGAGGGGGAGGAGCAGAGGGAAATGGGGGAAAGAGGGTTTAGCTGCGGAGAGGTGAAGGGGGACGGTAAGAGGAGTAGAGGGAGAAGGGGAGCTCAGTCTGGGAAGGCCTCTTGGAGGAGGTTGAGTTTAAGTAGGGTTTTGAAGAGGGGAAGAGAATTAGTTTGGGGGAGGTGAGGAGGGAGGGCATTCCAGGACCGCTGGAGAACCTGGCCCAGGGGTCGACAGCGGTATAGGCGAGAACGGGGGACGGTGAGGAGTGGGCAGCAGAGGAGCGGAGCGTGCGGGGTGGGTGGTAGAAAGGGAGAAGGGAGAGAGTTAGGAAGGGGCAAGGTGATGGGAGAGCCTCGAAGCCTAAAGTGAGGAGTTTTTGTTTTGGAGAGGAGGTTGATTAGGCAACCACTGGAGTTGTTTAAGAAGGGGAGTGACATCGCCAGATCGTTTCTGCAGGAAGATGAGCCGGCAGCGGAGTGAAGAATAGACTGGAGCGGGGCAAGAGAGGAGAAGGGAGATCAGAGAGAAGGCTGACACAGTAGTCTAGCCGGGATATAACGAGAGCCTGTAGCAGTAAGGTAGCAGTTTGGGTGGAGAGGAAAGGGCGGATCTTGGCGATATTGTAGAGGTGAAACCAGCAGATCTTGGTAATAGATAGGATGTGTGGGGTGAAGGAGTGAGACGAGTCAAAGATGACACCGAGATTGCGGGCCTGAGAGACGGGAAGGATGGTCGTGCCATCCACGGTGATAGGGAAGTCTGGGAGAGGACCGGGCTTGGGAGGGAAGATGAGGAGCTCAGTCTTGCTCATGTTGAGTTTTAGGTGGCGGGCCGACATCCAGGTGGAGACGTCCTGGAGGCAGGAGGAGATGCAAGCCTGAAGGGAGGGAGAGAGGACAGGGCAGAGATGTAGATTTGCGTGTCATCTGCGTAGAGATGGTAGTCAAAGCCGTGAGAGCGAATGAGTTCACCCAGGGAGTGAGTGTAAATGGAGAACAGAAGAGGGCCAAGAACTGACCCTTGGAGGAACTCCAACAGTTAACAGGATGGGAGAGGGAGGAGGTGCCTGCGAAGGAAACCCGCGAATGACCAGCCAGAGAGATAAGAGGAGAACCAGGAGAGGACGGAGTCCGTGAAGCCAAGGTGAGATAAGGGTGTGGAGGAGGAGGGATAGTCCGACAGTGTCAAAGGTAGCAGAGAGGTCAAGGAGGATTAGAATGGAGTAGGAGCCATTGGATTTGGCAAGAAGGAGGTCATGGGTGACCTTAGAGAGAGCAGTCTCGGTTAGAGTGGAGGGGACGGAACCCAGAATTGGAGGGGGTCCAGGAGAGAATGAGAGTTAAGGAATTCCAAGCAGCGATTGTAGATGACTCATTTTAGGATTTTGGAAAGGAAGGATAGTAGGGAGAATAGGGCCGGATAACTGGAAGGGGAAGTGGGGTCGAGAGCGGGTTTTTTAGGATGGGGGAGACGTGGGCATGTTTGAAGGCAGAGGGGAAGGAGCCATTGGAGATTGAGTGGTTAAAATAGAAGTTAAGGAAGGGAGGAGGCAGGGGCGATGTTTTTTATAGGGTGAGTGGAATGGGGTCCGAGGCGCAAGGTGGAGGGGGTGGCACTTGCGAGGAGGGAGGAGATCTCCTCTGAGGATACTGGAGGAAGGATGGGAAAGTAGGGGAGAGGGTTGGTGAGGGGGAGGGGGGAGAGGGAGGGGTGACCTTGGGAGCTCAGACCTGATTGTGTTGATTTTTGTGATGAAGTAGGTGGCCAGATCATTGGGGGTGAGAGATGGGGGAGGGGGAGGAACAGGGGCCTAAGGAGAGAGTTAAAGGTCCGGAACAATTGGCCGGGGGTGGGTTTGATGAGGGAGAAGAAGAAGTTTTGGCTGGCGGAGGAGAGGGCAGAGTTAAGTCAGGAAAGGATAAATTTGAAGTGTGTGAGGTCGGCTTGGTGCTTGGACCTTCGTCAGTAGTGCTCAGCAGCTCGAGCATAGGAGCGTAGGAGGCGGACAGAGGTGATCCAGGGCTGTGGGTTAGTGGAGCGAGAGCGTTGAGATGAGTAGACAAGGTGGAGCTGAGAGCGGAGACCTGATCATCGAGAGTGGGAAGTGAGGACAGGGCGGCAAGGTGAGGAGAGATGCTTTTGGAAAGACGGATGGGATCAAGAGAGCGGAGGTCTCTGTGGGGGAGTAGCAAAGATTTTAATGGGGAGGGAGTGTGAGAGATGAGGCAGGTGAGAAGGTTATGGTCAGAGAGAGGGATTTCAGCGTTGGTGAGGGAGGAGATAGTGCAGCGGTAGGAGATGACGAGATCGAGGGTGTGACCAAGTCAGTGAGTGGGTGCGGTATGGTGGAGTAGGAGGTCGGCAGAGTCGAGGAGGGATAGCAGGCAGGCGGCAGAGGAGTCATCGGGTACATCCATATGGATGTTGAAGTCTCCGAGGATCAGAGTGGGCAGAGAGAAGGAGAGAAGGAAGTGAGAAAGGGGTCAAGGTGTTGAAGAAGTCGGAGGTGGGACTGGGAGGGGCGGTAGGATGACAGCGACAAGTATCTGGAGGGGGTGGAAGCGGCGAATGATATGGGCTTCGAAGGTGGGGAAGGAGCGGGAGGGGGGAGAAGGGATAGTGCGGAAGCGGCAACGGGGTGAGAGGAGGAAGCCGACCCCTCCTCCCTTACCGTTGAGTCAGGGGGAGTGGGAGAAGGAGAGGCCTCCGCTGGAGAAAGCAGCGGCGGAGACCGTGTCTTCGGGAGTGAGCCACGTTTCTGAAAGGGCGAGGAGGAGGAGAGAGCGGGAGAGGCAAAGGTCATGTACCTTTGCAAAGGAGAAGCAGCGTGGCTCAGTGGAAAGAGCACAGGCTTTGGAGTCAGGGCTCATGAGTTCGAATCCCAGCTCTGCCACTTGTCGGCTGTGTGACTGTGGGCAAGTCACTTAACTTCTCTGTGCCTCAGTTCCCTCATCTGTAAAATGGGATTAAGACTGTGAGCCCCACGTGGGACAACCTGATTCCCCTATGTCTACCCCAGCGCTTAGAACAGTGCTCGGCACATAGTAAGCGCTTAACAAATACCAACATTATTATTATTATTATTATTATGTACGAAAGGTAGCTTACCTGTAATAGAGCGGGGGGTTCTAGAGGCCACACCTTGAAAAGTAGCCTGTGGGTGCAAGGGGGGGAGGGGGGAGAAGGCGGGGGGGAGGGGAGGGTTTGGATGGGAAGGAGTGGCGGGGCCCTGGACGGCGGAGAGGTGGTTGAGGGTAGCAGTGGGACAGGAGGACTGGGATGGGGCGTGGGTGGGGAAGGAGAGAAGGGGGTGAGGGGGTGAGGAGGGGTTTGGTGGGGGGGAGAGTAGGGGGAGGGGGGGAAGGGGTAGCGCTGGTAAAGTGGTTCTAGGGCGGGGGGGGGAGGCAGAGGAGAGAGCGGGAAAGGGCTGAGCGAGAGAGGGGAAGGGGAGGATAGGAAGGGGTGGGGAGGGAGGAGGGGGGGGAGGAGGAACAATGGTGAGGGCCAGAGAGGTGGGTGGCAGCACTGACAACAATAAACAGTAACAAACGAAATCGGTAATATAGCAACATGATACAGTATGATACAATACAATAGTGTTAATAAGCGGGCGATGACCAGGGTCGGGGGTAGGCTTAATTAAGGGTCGACCTGATCAAATTCAAAGTCAAGCGGCTGCTGAGGTCAGAGAGGTGGGTGGCAGCACTGATGACAATAAACAATAACAAGCAAAATCGGTAATATAGCAACATGGTACAATATGATACAATAAAGCTCACCTCCTCCAAGAGGCCTTCCTGGACTGAGCTCCCCTTTTCCCTCTGCTCCCTCTACCCCCACTTCACCTCTCCGCAGCTAAACCCTCTTTTCCCCCCATTTCCCTCTGCTCCTCCCCCTCTCCCTTCCCATCCCCTCAGCACTTTACTCGTCCGCTCAACTGTATATATTTTCATTGCCCTATTTTGTTAATGAGATGTACATCGCCTTGATTCTATTTATTTGCAATTGTTTTAATGAGATGTTCATCCCCTTGATTCTATTTATTGCTATTGCTCTTGTCTGTCCGTCTCCCCTGATTAGACTGTAAGCCCATCAAAGGGCAGGGACTGTCTCTATTACCGATTTGTTCATTCCAAGCACTTAGTACAGTGCTCTGCACATAGTAAACGCTCAATAAATACTATTGAATGAATGAATGACTCAGACTCCACAAGACTTTCTTTGTGACTTTAAACTTGGCTTCTTGATCTCCACCTCGTGACTAGATATTGGAGACAAATGACCCAGAGATTGGTTGAAAGATGGGGAGGGGTGGGCGTGGGGAGAGCAATATTAAGGTGTTGGAGAAACATGAGTCAATCCCAACTTGCAATGGGGAGCAGACTGGAGGTATCCTGAGGCAGCAGCAGCTCCACGATGCACTGTGGGACTGCATTCCAGGATAGGGGATAGTGTTGGCACCATGGGAGAAGCAGCCAGTGACTCAGCTCTCTACCAGAAACCCTGAACCCAAGAAAGTTAAGGGGTAACTGTATTTACATATATTAATTATATCTAGTACATCCATTTAGAAATATACAAAGTACTTTGCATCTATCAATCAAACAACCAATGGCATTTATTAAGCACTTGCTGTGTGCAGTAGACTGTGAGCCCGTTGTTGGGTAGGGATTGTCTCTATTGTTGAATTGTACTTTCCAAGCGCTTAGTACAGTGCTCTGCACACATTAAACGCTCAAAAAATATGATTGAATGAATGCAGTACTTACTGTGTGGAAGAGTACAGTAATAATAATAATAATAAAAATGATAATGGTTTTTGTTAAATGATTACTATGTACTGTTCTAAGCGCTGGGGTAAATACAGGGTAATCAGGTTTTCCCACGTGGGGCTCACAGTTTTAATCCGCTATTTTACAGATGAAATAGGCTCAGAGAAGTGAAGTGACTTGCCCAAGGTCACACAGCAGACAAGTGGTGGAGCCGGGATTAGAATTTATGACCTTCTGAGTCCCAGGCCCATTGGTAGATATGGAGCCCCTGGACTCTCCTAACCATTAGCCTCTATGAATTGAAAGACCCTTCCCCCTTCTCCACCCTCCCGCTTTCAACCCCCCCTCTACTTTCCCATCCTTCCCAGCAGTATCTTCAAAGGAGATCTCCTCCCTCCTGTCAAGTTCTCCACCCTCCCGCTTTCAACCCCCCCTCTACTTTCCCATCCTTCCCAGCAGTATCTTCAAAGGAGATCTCCTCCCTCCTGTCAAGTGCCACGCCTAGAGATCACTGAAGGCTTCTCTCTGGGGTAGGAACAAAGAGGCCCATCCCAGACTCCGGGGATGACAGTGCAACTCAGATCTCCCTCACATACCATAGAGTTCAACCCAGGCTGCAGCTTGGAGCTGGGGAGAGAAAAGAGCAGCAGTTGGGGGGAAGAGCCATTGTGGTAGCTTGAGGACACCCTATGACATTAGAGGCTTCACATATGGGACTCAATGGTGGAAGCACTGGGGGACTCATCTCTTCCATGGAGATGAAGGTAGGAATGTTGGAAATATTGAAAAAGTGGGAAAACTATGACCTGGACAATTAGCCTAAGAAGGTCATACTAGCTGATCTGGCTATTATTTTTTGCAAGAACCACAGTTTCTCAACCAGGGAATACCCCAAAATATATGACATGAGATGCAAGGATGTCCACCTTCAGGGCAGGACAGGAGAGAGGCAAGCAGTCTTGGAGGGAATAAAAAGAGATCCAGGAAGTAATGGTCTTGGCTCAGTGTCTACTGGTCCCTATACTAGTGTAAAAGCAAACCAGTTATCTCCATTGTTGTGGACCTCTTGATATGTCATCAGGAGGTAATTGGTAATTATACCAGGACAAAACGTGGTTTCTTTCACTCTTTGAGAGGCTTTTCTTATAGGGACTCCTGTATGCTGTTGATGGAAAGTAATTAGCAGCAGCAGTTCAAATTTTATTGATGAAATAGGTGGCAAGTTCATTAGGGTCAAGAGACAGGGGAAGGAGGGAGTCAAAATTCTTAGCTTAACACCCAACCTGTGTGTATGGGTGGCAGTTGAGTACATTGGAGAATGCAGTGATCTAGGATACAATGGAATAGTGGGGATTGCCTCCGTTTTACCTCAGGACCATGTGGATGGACAAAGTAAGAACTTGTCTTTTTTCCTCAGTAGTGGAGTGGCAGTTAAAGGGATCTCAATCTTACTCTCCATTCCAGCATAGAGATGCTATCACAGCCAGATCTGGATAGGCAGATCAACTGAGGAATGATCCCTCAGATCTCAAAGATTGTCCAAGATTCTGGTGGGAGAGAAACAGCCATGGTTTTATTCACTCATTCATTCATTCATTCATTCATTCATTCATATTTATTGAGTGCTTACTGTGTGTAGAGCACTGTACTAAACGCTTGGAAAGTACAATTTGGCAACAGATAGAGACAATTCCTACCCAACAATGGGCTCACAGTCTAGAAGGGGGAGACAGGCAACAGAACAAAATGAAACAAGTAGAAAGGCATCAATACCATCATAATAGATAAATAGATATATATACACCATTAATAAAATAGAGTAATAAATATGTATAAGTGTTTATTGTACTTGTGTACAATCTCGTTCTAGTTTGGCCCCCCCTGTCTTTTCCTTGCAGGCCTGGCCCCGAACCTTTCTCTTTCTGGTTTGGGTCCACTTGCCTTTACGTTCCAGACCTGGCCCCGAATGCTTGTCATTCCAGTTTGGGTCGCCCTGCCTCTGCCTTGCTGGCTTGGCCCCCAACACGTCTCGTTGCAAATCTGGCCCTGAACCCTTCTTGTTCCAGTTGGGTCCCCCGATTTTGCCTTCCAAAGCTAGGCAAGAACCCTTCTCATTCCAGTTTGGGCCCCCAGCCTTTGCCTTCTAGGTCTGGCTACGAACCCTTGCCATCCAGGTTGGGTCTCCCCGATTTAGCCTTCCAGGACTGGCGCCCAATGCTTCTCGTTCCAGCCCTGGCCCTGAACCCTGCCTGTTCCAGGTTGGGTCTCCCTACATTTGCCTTCCAAGCCTGGCCCCGAAACCTTCTCGTTCCAGTTTGGGTCCCTCACCTTTGCCTTCCAGGCCTGGCCCCAAACCCTTCTCATTTCAGTTTGGGTCCACCCGCCTTTGCCTTTCAGACCTGGATCCAAACCCTTCTCATTCCAGTTTGGGTGCCCCTGCCTTTGCCTTGCAGACCTGGCGCCCAACCCTTCTTATTTACAAACCTGGCCCTGAACCCTTCTTGTTCCAGTTTGGGTCCCCCCACTTTTGCCTTCCAGAACTGGGCATGAACCGTTTGCCTTCTAGGCCTGGCTACGAACTCTTGTCGTTCCAGTTTAGGTCCCCCCACCTTTGCATTCCACCTGGGCCCAAACCCTTTACGTTCCAGTTTGGGCCCCCCACCTTTACCTTACAGGCCTGGCCCTGAGAACATCTTGTTCCAGTTTGGGACCCCCGACCTTTGCTTTGCAGGCTTGGCCCTGAACCCTAATCGTTCCAGTATGTGCCCCTCACCTTTGCCTTTCAGACCAGGCCCTGAACCCTTCTCATTGCAGTTTGGGGCTTCCTGCATTTTTCTTCCAGACCTGTCCCCGACCACTTCTCGTTCCAGTTTGGGTCCCCCCCGGCTTTGACCTGCAGGTCTGGTGCCCAACCATCTCATTCCTAACCTGGCCCTGAACCCTTCTCCTTCCAGTTTGGGCCACCCTGTATTTTCCTTCCAGATCTGGAACTAAACGCTTCTTGTTCCAGTCTGTGTCCCCCCCACCAGCCCGGCCCCCCACACCAACTTTGCCATGCAGGCCTGGCTACGAACCCTTCTCGTTCCAGTTTGGGTCCACCCACATTTGCCTTCCAGTTCCAGATCTGGTCCTGAACTCTTCTCATTCCAGTTTGGGTCCCCCTGCCTTTGCCTTGCAGACCTGGCCCCCAACCCTTTTCGTTCCAAACCTGGCCCTGAACCCTTCTTGTTCCAGTTTGACTACCCTGCTTTTCCCTTTCAGAACTGGGCATGAACTCTTCTCGTTCCAGTTTGGTCCCTCCGGCCTTTGCCTTCTAGGCCTGGCTCCGTAACCTTACCATTCCAGTTTGGGTCTCCCCGCCTTTGCCTTGCAGACCTGGCCCCAAATTCTTCTCTTTCCAGTTTGGGTCCACCCACCTTTACCTTCCAAACCTGGCCCCGAATGCTTCTTGTTCCAGTTTGGGTCCCCCTGCCTCTGCCTTGCAGGCCTGGCCCCCAATGCTTCTCATTCCAAAACTGGCCCTGAACCCTTTTTGTTCCAGTTTGGGTCCCCCCGATTTTGTCTTTCAGAACTGGGCACGAACACTTCTCATTCTAGTTTGGGCCCCCTGCTTTTGCCCTCTAGGCCTGGCTACGAACCCTTGATGTTCCAATTTGGGTCTCCCCGACTTCGCCTTCCAAGCCTGGCACCCAGTGCTTCTCGTTCTAGCCCTGGCCCCGAACTCTACTCATTCCAGGTTGAGTCCCCTACCTTGGCCTTCCTTACCTGGCCCTGAACACTTCTCGTTCTAGTTTGTATCCCCCCGCCTTTGTTCCCCTGCTTTTGCCTTGCAGGCCTGGCTCCTAACACTTCTCGTTCAGGACCTGACCCTGAACCCTTCTTGTTCCAGTTCGGTTTCGCCTGCATTTGCCTTCTAGGACCTGGCCCCAAACCCTTCTCATTCCAGTTTGGATCCCTCTGCCTTGCCTTCCTGACCTGGCCCTTAAGCCTTCTCATTCCAGTTTGGGCACCCCCACCTTTGCCTTACAGGTCTGGCCCTGAACCCTTATCGTTCCACTTTGTGACCCAGCCTTTGCCTTCCAGACCTGGCCCTGAAACCTTCTCATTCCCGTTTGGGTCCTCCCAGCTTTGATCTGCAGGCTTGGCCCCCAGTCTTTCTCGTTCCAGGCCTGGTCCCGATCCCTTCTCGTTTGAGTTTGGGCCCCCCTGCCTTTGCCTTCCAGTCCTGGACCCGAACCCTTTTCATTCCCATTTGGGCCTCCCACCTTTGTCTTGCAGGCCTGGTCCCCAAGACTTATAGTTCCAGTTTGGGCTCCTTTCCTTTGCCTGCCAGACCTGGCCCCCACCCTTCTAGTTCCAAACCTGGCCCCCTGCCTTTGCCTTTGAGACCTGGCCCCGAAAGATTCTCCTTCCAGTTTGGGCACCCCCAACCTTTGCCTTCTAGACCTGGCCTTCAGCACTGCTCGTGCCAGACCTGACCCTGAATGCTTCTTGTTCCAGTTTGGTTCTCCCCGACTTTGCCTTCCAGTCCTGGGCCAGAACCCTTCTCATTCCAGTTTAAGTCTCCCTGCAATTGCCTTGCTGTCCTGGCCCCCATCCCTTCTTGTTACAGACCTGGCCCTGAACCTGTCTTGTTCCAGTTTGGATCCCCCCGTCTTGCCTTCCAGCCCTGCCACTGAACCCATCTGGTTCCAGGTTGGCCCCTCCCCGCCTTTGACTTCCAGACCTGGCCCAAAACCATTCTCATTCCAGTTTGGGCCTTCCAGCTTGCCTTCCAGACCTGGCCCCAAACCTTTCTCATTCCAGTGTGGGCCCCTACGCCTTTCCCTTCCAGACCTGGCCTGAACCCTTCTCGTTCCAGTTTGGGCCCACCTCCCCTTGCCTTCCAGGCCTGGACCTGAATTCTTTCTTTTCCTGTTTGGGTCCCCCCACCTTTGCCTTGCAGGCCTGACCCCCACCCCTTCTCGTTCCAGTTTGGGTCCCTCGCCTTTGCCTTCCAGGGCTGGACCCGAACCCTTCCCGTTCCAGTTTGGGTCCCTCTGCCTTAGCCTTCCATACCTGGCCCTGAACTCTTTTCATTCCAGTTTGGTACCAACCACATTTGCCTTCCAGGCCTCGCCCCACCCTTCTCTTTCCAGTTTGGGTGCTTCTACCTTTCCCTTGCAGTCTTGGCCCCCAAACCTTCTCCTTCCAGGCCTGGCCCCGAACCCTTCTAGTTCCAGTTTGGGGCCCCCTGCCTTTGCCTTCTAGACCTGGCCCTGAACCCTTCTCATTCCAGTTTGGGCCCCCTACCTTTGCCTTCCATACTTGGCCCAAAACCCTTCCCGTTCCAGTTTTCCCCCTCGCCCCCCCCTCCCGCCACCTTTGCCTTGCAGGCCTGGCCCCCAACCCTTCTTGTTTCAGACCTGGCCCCGAACACTTCTTGTTCCAGTTTGGGCCTCCCCTGCCTTTGTCTTCTAGACCTGGCACAGAACCCTCCTTGTTCCTTTTTGGGCCCCTCCTGCCTTTGACTTCCAGGCTTGGCCCCAAACCCTTTTCTGTTCAGTTTGGGTCCCCTGACCTTTGCCTTCCAAGCCTGGCCCTGAACCCTTCTCATTCCAGTTTGGGGCCTCCCCTGCCTTTTCCTTCAAGGCCTGGCCCTGATCCCTTCTCATTCCTGTTCGGGTCCCCCGACCGTAGTCTTCCAGACCTGACCCTGAACCCTTCTCTTTCCAGTTTGAGGCCCAATGCGACTGCCTTACAGGCATGGTCCCAAACACTTCTCGTTCTGGTTTGGGGCTCCCCTCCTTTGCCTTGCCCCCAACCCTTGTCATTCCAGGCCTGGCCCCCAACCCTTCTCATTACAAACCAGACCTTGAGCCCTTCTCGTTACAGTTTAGGCGCCTCATCCTTTGACTTCCAGGGCTGGCCCTCAACCCTTCTCATTTCAGTTTGGGCCCCTTTGCCTTTGTCTTGCAGGCCTGGCACCCAAGCTTTCACCTTCCAGACCTGACCCTGAACCCTTCTTGTTCCAGTTTTGACACCCCCCACACCTCCACCTTTTCCGTCCAGGCTTGGCTCCGAACGCTTTTTGTTCCTGTTGGGGTCCCCAGCCTGTGCCTTGCAGGCCTGGTCCCCACCCTTTCTGGTTCCAGTTTGGGCCCCCCCACTTGCCTTCCAGACCTGTCACCCAACCCTTCTCGTTACAGTTTGGGTCACCGCCTTTGACTACCAGGCCTGACCTCCAAACATCTTTGTTCCAGACCTGGCCCTGAACCCTCTTGTTCCAGCTTGGGTCCCTGCGCCTGTGCCTTCCAGATTTGGCGCCGAACCCTTCCTGTTCCAGTTTGGGCCCGCCTTTGCCTTCCAGACCTGGCCATGAACACTTCTCATTAAAGTTTGGCGCCCCCTGCCTTTGCCTTCCAGGCCTGGCCCCCAACTCTTCTCATTCAAGTTTGGGCCCTCCCCGCTTTGCCTTCCAAGCCTGGTCCCCAATGTTTCTCATTTCAGTTTGGGCCTCCCTGCCTTTTCCATCCAGACCTAGCCCCCAACACTTCTCGTTCCAAGCCTGGCCCAGAACGCTTATCGTTCCAGGTTGGGCCCCCCCGTCTTTACCTTCCAGGCCTGGCTCCAAACACGTCTCATTCCCATTTGGATGCCCCACCGGCTTTGCGTTGCAGGCCTGGCCTCCAACACTTCTCATTCCAGTTTTGGACACCAGCCTTTGCCTTGCAGTCCTGGCCCCCGACTCTTCTCAATCCATGCTTGGCCCTGAAACCTTCTCGATCCAGTCTGGGCCCTCCCGCCTTTGCCTTCCAGTCCTGGACCCGAACACTTCTCGTTCTAGCCCTGGCGCTGAACCCTTCTCGGTCCAGTTTGGTTCCCCGGCTTTTGCCATCCAGCCCTGTTCCAGTTTGGACCAGTTTGGACCTCCAGGCTTTGCCTTGCAGGCCTGGCCCCCAAACCTTCCCGTTCCAGGCCTGACCCAAAGCTCTTCTCATTCCGGTTTGGGCCACCCTGCCTTTGCATTCCAGGCCTGGCCCCAAAACCTTCTTGTTCCACTTTGGGCCACCTTGCATTTGACTTCCAGGCCTGGCTCCGAACCCTTCTTGTTACAGTTTGGATCTCTCCGCCTTTTCCCTGCAGGCCTGGCCCCCAAACTTTCTCGTTCCAGACTGGGCCCCAAACCCTTCTTTGCCTTGCAGTCCTGGCCCACAACCCTTCTCGTTCCAGATTGGGCACCCCCTCTTGCCTTCCAGACCTGGCACCCAAGACTTCTCATTCCAGGCCTGGCCCTGAACCCTTCTCCTTCCCGTTTGGGGCACTCCGCCTTTGCCTAGCAGGTCTGGCCCCCAACCCTTCTCGTTCCAAACCTGGCCCTGAGCCCTTCTTGTTCCAGCTTGGGTCCCCGCGCCTTTGCCTTCCAGGCCTGGCCCCGAACCCTTCTTGTTCCAGTTTGGGCCCCCCTGCCTTTGCCTTGTAGGCCTGGCCCTGAACACTTCTCATTCCCATTTGGCCCCCACCTTTGCCTTCCAGCCCTGGCAAAAAACCCATCTGGTTCCAGTTTGGGCCCCACTGCCTTAACCTTCCAGACCTGGCCCTGAACCCTTCCTGTTCCAGTTTAGGCTACCATATTTGCTTTGCATGCCGGGCCCTGAACACTTCTTGATCCAGTTTGGGTCACGATGCCTCTCCCTTGTAGGCCTGGCCCCCAACCCTTCTTGTTCCAGACCTGGCTCCGAACTCTTCTCGTTCTAATTTGGGCCCCTGAGCCTTTACTTTCCAGAATTGGCGCCAAACACTTCTCATTCCAGTTTGGGCCTACCAACCTTTCTTGTTCCAGACATGGCCCCGAATCCTTCTTATTCTATTTTGGGCCCCCCCACCCCGTCTTTGTCTTCCATGCCTGGACCCTAACCTTCTCGTTTCAGTTTGGTTCCCCCCGCCTTTGCCTTGCAGGCCTGGCCCCCAACCCTTCTCACTCCAGGCCTGGCCCCGAACCTTTCTCTTTCCAGTTTGGGTCCCCCAACATTTGCCTTGCAGGTCTGGCCCCCAACACTTCTCATTCCAGGCCTGGCCCTAAACCCTTCTCATTTCAGGTTGGGCCCTTTGCCTTTGCCTTCCAGACCTGGCCCTGAAAACTTATCGTTCTAGTTTGGGCCCCCAGCCTTTGCCTTCCAACCTGGCCCCCAAGCAATTTGGTTCCAATTTGGGCCCCACACTTTTGCCTTCCAGACCTAACCCTAAACCCTTGTCATTCCAGTTTGGGCCCCACCGACTTTGTCTTCCAGAGCTGGCCCCGAACCCTTCTCGATCCAGTTTGGGCGCCCTCTCTTTTGCCTTCCAGACCTGTCCCCCATCCCTTCTTGTTCCAGGCCTGGCCGGAACTCTTCTAATTCCAGTTTGGGCCCCCGAGCTGTGGCCTTTCAGGCTTGGCCCTGAACCCTTCTTGTTCCAGTCTGGGTCCGCCCACATTTGCCTTCCAAACCTGACTCCTAACCCTTCTCATTCCAATTTGGGCCCCCCTGCCTTTGCCTTGCAGGCCTGGCCCCCACCCCTTCTCATTCCAGGACTGGCCCTGAACCCTTCTCCTTCCGGTTTGGGCTCCCTGCCTTTGCCTTCCAGACCTGGCCCCGAACCCTTCTCGTACTAGTTTAGTTCCCCCGTCTTTCCCTACAAGATGAGGCCACGAATCCTTCTTACTCAAGTTTGGGTCCCCCCAGCTTTGCCTTGAAGGCCTGGCCCCTAACACTTCTCTTTCTTTCCAGTTTGCCCCCCCCTTTTGTTTGCCTTGCAGGCCAGACCTCCAACCTTCCTCATTCCAGGCCCTGCCCAAGCCCTTCTTATTACAGGTTGGGCCCTCGCTCCTTTGCCTTCCAGAGGTGGCCCCAAACTCAACTCTTCTTATTCCAGTTTGGGCCACCAAGCCTGTGCCTTTCAGATCTGACCCTGAATACTTCTCATTCCAGTTTGCGCCCCTCACCTTTGCCTTGCAGGCCTGGCCCCCGAACCCTTCTTCTTCCAAAATGGGCCTTCCGCCTTTGCTTTCCAGACCTGGCCTTAACCATTTTTCATCCAGTTTGGGTCCCTCACCTTTGCATTCCAGACATGGTCCCTTCACTCTTCCCGTTACAGTTTGGGCACCCCTGCCTTGGCCTTCCAGACCTGGCCCTGAACCTTTCTCATTCCAGTTTGGTTCCCCCACCACAGGCTTACAGGCCTGGCCCCGAACACTTCTTGTAGAAGACTTTGCCCCTAAAACTACTCGTTCCAGTTTGGGTTTCCCTGCCTTTGCGTTCCACATCTTGCCCCGAACCCTTCTCATTCCAGTTTGGGCACCCTCGCCATTGCCTTGCAGGCCTGCCCCCCATTTCTTCTCGTTCCAGACTTAGCTCTGAACCCTTCTCGTTTTCATTTTGGGCCCCCCAGCCTTTGCCTTCCAGGTCTGACCCCGAACACTTCTAGATCCAGTTTGGTCCTACCTCCCTTTGCCTTCCAGGCCTGGACCCGAAGACTTCTCGTTCCAGGTTGGGTCTCCCCGCCTTTCCCTTGCAGAATCGTCCCCGAACCCTTCTCATTGTAGTTTGGGCCCCATTGTTTGGTCCTACCTCCCATTGCCTTGCAGACCTGGCCCAGAACTCTTTTCATTCCAGTTTGGGCCCTCCACCATTGGTTTCCAACCTGGCTCCCAACAATTTTCTTTCCAGTTTGTGACCCAAACCTTTCCCTTCCAGACCTAACCCTGAATGCTTTTCGATCTAATTTGGGCCCCACTCCCATAGCCTTCCCGACCTGATCCCGAACCCTTCTTGCTCCAGTTTGGTCCCCCCACGTTTTCCTTCCAGACAGGCCACGAATCCTTCTTGTTCCAGTTTGCCCTCCCTACTTTCTTTGCCCTGCAGGGCTGGCCCCCAACCCTCTAGTTACAGGCCTGGCCGGAACCCTTCTCATTCCAGTTTGGGTCCCCCCACCTGTGCCTTCCAGAGCTGGCCCTGAATCCGTCTTGTTCCAGTTTGGGCTCCCCTGCCTTGGCCTTGCAAGCCTGGCCCTGAACCCTTCTCCTTCTAGGTCTGTCCCCTAACCATTCTCATTCCAGGTTGGACCCCCCAACCTATGCCTTCCAGACCTTGCCCCCAAAGCATCTCATTCCAGTTTGGGTGCCCCCGCTTTTGCCTTCCACACCTGGACCGAACCCTTCTCATTTGGGCTGTCCCATCTTTACCTTCCAGGACTGGACCCAAACCCTTCTCCTACCAGTTTGGGTGCCCCTCTGACTGCCTTGCAGGCATGGCCATGAATTATTTTCATTCCAGTTCGGGCACCGGCCTTTGCTTTGCAGACCTGGCCCAGAACCCTTCTTGTTCCAGTTTGGGTGGCCCCATATTTGCCTTCCAGGCCTGGCCCTGAACCCTTCTCATATCAGTTTGCGTACCCCCCCAACTGCCTTGCAGGCCTGGCCCCAAACTCTTCTTCTACCAGTTTGGGTGCCCCCCCACCCCCCACCCCCCGCGACTATCTTGCAGGCCTGGACTTGAACCATTCTCATTCCAGTTCGGGCACCCGCCTTTGCCTTCCAGACATGGCTGGCCCAGAACCATTCTCGATCCAGTTTGGGCTGCACCACCTTTTCCTTCCAGGCCTGGCCACAAACCTTCTCGTTCCAGTTTGGCCCCCCTCCTTTGCCTTGCAGACCTAGCCCCCAACCCTTCTTGTTTCAGGCCTGGCCCAGAACCCTTCTTGTTCCAGTTTGGGCCACCTGCCTTTGCCTTGTTCCAGGCCTGGCCCCGAACCCTTCTCGTCCCAATTTGCGTCCCGCAGCTTTGCTTTCCAGACCTGGCCCTGAACATTTCTCGTTCTCATTTGGGCCCCCCAGCCTTTGCCTTGCATGCCTGGCCCCCAACCTTTCTCATGCCAGGCCTGGCCCGAACTTACTCGTTCCAGTTTGGGTCCCCCCAGCCTTTGCTTTCCAGACCTGGACCTGACTCCTTCTCATTCCAGTTTGGGCCTTCCCGCCTTTGTCTTCCCAGGCCTGTCCCTGAACCCTTCTCGTTCCAGTTTGGGCTCCCCCACTTTTGACTTGCAGGCCTGGTCCCCACTCCTTCTCATTGGAGATCTGGCCTGAATCCTTCTCGTTCCAGTTGTGGCCCCACTGCCATAGGCTTCCAGAAGTGGCCACGAGCCCTTCTCAATTCCAGTATGGGTCCCCCCGTCTTTGCCTTCCAGATCTGGCATTGAACCATTCTAGTTCCAGTTTAGACTGTCCCGCCTTTGCATTGCAGGCCTGGACCGAACTCTTCTTCCTCCAGTTTGGACACCCCCACTTTTGCATTGCAGGCCTGGCCCCCAAACCTTCTCATTCCAGGCCTGGCCCAGACCCTTCTCATTCCAGTTTGAGACCCCCCGCGTTTGCCTTACAGACCTGGCCCCGAACCCTTCTTGATCCAGTTTGGGCCCCACCCCCTTTTCCTTCCAGACCTGGCCCCCTACCCTTCTCATGCTAGTCTAGCCCCAAACACTTCTTGTTACAGTTTGGGACACCCCGCCATTGCCTTCCAAACCTGGCTCCCTACCCTTCTACTTCCAGGCCTGGCCCCGAACACTTCTCATTCCAGTTTGGGTCCTCCCCTGTTTACCTTGCAGGCCTGGCCCTCAACTCTTCTCTTTCCAGACCTGACCCTGAACTCTTCTTGCTCCATTTTGGGACCCCCGGCCTTAACCTTCTAAGTCTGGCCCCGAATACTTCTTGTGGCAGTTTGGGTCCCCTGCCTTTGCCTTCCAGTCCTGGCCCCAAACACTTCTCGTTCCAGTTTGGACCCCTCCGCCTTAGCATTCCAGACCTGCCCCAGACCACTTCTCATTCAAGATTGGGCCCCTGTGCCTTTGCCTTGCATACCTGGCGCCGGACCCTTCACATTTCAGTTTGGGTCTCCCAGCCTTTGTCTTCCAGACCTGGCCCTGAACACTTTGAGTTCCAGTTTGGTTCCCACTGCCTTTGCGTTCCAGAACAAACCCTGAATCAATCTCGTTCCAGTTTGGGCTCCCCCAGGTTTGCCTTGCAGCCCTGGCCCCAAAACTTTCTTTTTCCAGTTAGGGCCCCCCCCACATTTACCGTCCAGATGAAGCCACGAATCCTTCTTGTACCAGTTTGGGTGCCCCCACCTTTGCCTTGCAGTCCTGGCCCCCAACCCTTCTCTTTCCAGCTAAGCCCCCCTTTCTTTGCCTTGCAGGCTTGGCCCCCAACCCTTCTTCCAGGCCTGGCCCAAACCCTTTTCGTTCCAGTTTGGGCCCCCCTGCCTTTGCCTTCCAGGCCTGGTCCCGAACCCTTCCTGTTCCAGCTTGGGTCCCCCCTCCTTTACCCTCCAGACCTGGCCCCAAATCCTTCTCATTCCAGTTGGGACCCCCTGCCTTTGGCTTCCAGACCTGGCCCCGAACTCTTCTCTTTCCAGTTTGGGCCTGTTGCCTTTGCTTTCCAGAATTGATCCTGAACCTTTCTCATTCCAGTTTGGGCCCCCCTGCCTTTGGGGCTCTTTCCACTTTGCCTTCCAGGCCTGGCCTCTAACCCCTCTCATTCAAGTATGGGCTCTCTGCTTTTGCTTTCCCAACCTGGCCCCGAACCCTTCTCATTCCAGTTTGCGTCTCCCGCCTTTGCCTTCCAGGCCTGGCCCCGAGTCCTTCTTGTTCCAGTTTGGGCCCACCCACCTTAGCCTTCAAGACCTGACCCTGGACCCTTCCTGTTCCACTTTGGGCCCCCCGCCTTTGCCTTCCAGACCTGGCTGTGAATCCTTCTCATTCCAGTTGGGCCTCCACCCCCGACCTTTGCCTTGCAGGCCTGGCCCCCAACTCTTCTCGTTCCAGTTTGGGTCCCCCTGCCTTTTCCTTTGAGTCCTGGTCCTGAACTCTTCTCATTCCAGTTTGGGCTCCCCACCATTGACTTCCTGACCTGGCCCCGAACTCCTCTTGTTGCAGTTTGGATTTCTCCACCTTTACCTTCAGACCTGCCCCCCAACCCTACTTGTTCCAGTTTGGGTCTCACTGCCTTTGCCTTGCAAGCCTGGCCCCTAACCAGTCTCGTTCCAGTTTCAGTCCACCCACTTTTACCATCAAGACCTGGCCTCGAACCCTTCTCATTCCAGTTTGGGACCCTGCGCCTTTGCCTTGCAGGCCTGGCACTGAACCCTTCTCATTCCATTTTAGGCCCCCCCTACCTTTGCCTTGCAGGCCAGGTCCCGGACCCTTCTAGTTCCAGTTTGGGCCCCCCCACCTTGGCCTTCGAGTCCTGGTCCTAAACCCTTCTTGTTCCAGTTTGGGCGCCCCGCCTTTGCTTTCCCGACCTGACCCCGAACTCTTCTCATTGCAGTTTGGATTCCCGCACCTTTGTCTTTAGACCTGCCCTCCAACTCTTTGTGTTCCAGTTTGGGTCCCCCCACCTTTGCCTTGCAAGCTTGGCGCCCAACCAGTCTCATTCCACTTTTGGTCCCCCCGCCTTTGTCTTCCAGGCCTGGCCCTGAACACTTCTTGTTCCAGTTTGTGCCCCCACCCCCCCACCTTTCCCTTGCAAGCCTGGCACCGAACTTTTCTTGTTCCATTTTATGGCCCCCTGACTTTGTCTTGCAGGTCTGACCCTGAACCATTCTTGTTCCAGTTTGGGCCCCCTGCCTTTGCCTTTCAGACCTGGGCCTGACCCCTTTTCATCCAGTTTGGGTTTCCCCACTTTTGCCTTCAGACCTGGCCCTGAACCCTTCTCTTTCCAGTTTGGCCCCTTCCTGCTTTTACCTTGCTGGTTTGGCCCTGAACTCTTCTCATTCCAGTTTTTGTCCCCTCGGCCTTTGCCTTCCAGACCTGGCCCCAATCCCTCCTCGTTCCAATTCGGGTCCCCCCGCCTTTGTCCTGCAGGCCTGGCCCCCAACCCTTCTCATTCCAGGCCTGGCCCCAAACCCTTCTCGTTACAGTTTGTGTCCTCCCGCCTTTGCCTTCCAGACCTAGGCGCGAACCCTTCTCGTTCCATTTTGGGCTCCACTACCTTTGCCTTCCAGGCCTGGCCCTGAACACTTCTAGTTCCAGTTTGGGTCCCCCTCCCGCCTTAGCCTTCTAGGCCTAGCCTCAAATCCTTCTCTTTCCAGTTTGGGACCGTGGACTTTCCCTTCCAGAATTGACCCTAAACCCTTCTTGTTCCAGTTTGGGCGCCCCCGCCTTTGCCTTCCAGGCAAGCCCTTAACCCTTCTCATTCCAGTTGAGGCCCCCTGCTTTTGCTTTCCCAACCTGGCCCCGAACCGTTCTCGTTTGAGTTTGGGTCCCTCCGCCTTTGCCTTCCAGACCTGGCCCCAAACCCTTCAAGTTCCAGTTTGTGCCCCCGACCTTAGCCTTCCAGACCTGATCCTGAACACTTCCTGTTCCAGTTTGTGTCCCCCGGCCTTTGCATTCCAGACCTGGCCGTGAATCCTTCTCGTTCTAGTTTGGGTCCCCTGCCTTTGCCTTGCAGGCCTTGCCCTAAACGCCTCTCATTTCACTTTGGGCCTCCCGCCTTTGCCTTGCAGGCCTGGCCCCCAACTCTTCTCATTCCTGGCCTGGTCCCGAACACTTCTTGTTCCAGTTTGGACCCTCCTGCCTTAGCCCTCCAGACCTGGGTCCCAACCCTTCTCATTCCAGTTTGGTGACCCCTCGCCTTTGTTTTCCAGACCTGGCCACGAACCTTCATGTTCCAGTTTGGTTCCCATCGCCTTTGCATTCCAGAACAGTCCCTGAACCATTCTCGTTCCAATATGGAACCCCCCATGTTTGTCTTGCAGGCCTGGACCCAAAACTTTCTTCTTCCAGTTTGGGCCCCCCTGCCTTTGCCTTCCAGAATTGGACCTGAATCCTTCTCATTCCAGTTTTGGGCCCCCGGCTTAGGCTTCCTGACCTAGCCTCAAACATCTCTCATTCCAGGCCTGGCCCCAAACTCTTCTCATTCCAGTTTGTGTTCCCCTGCCTTTGCCATCAGACCAGGCCCCCAAATCCTTCTCGTTCCAGTTTGGGCTCCACTACTTTTGCCTTACGAGCCAGGCCCCCAATGCTTCTCGTTCCAGACCTGGCCATGAACCCTTCTCGTTCCATTTTGGGCCTCCCAGTTTTTGCCTTGCAGGCTTGGTCCGAAACCCTTCTCGTTCCTGTTTGGGCCCCCCGCCTCTGCCTCCCAGACCTGGCCCTGAACCCTTCTCGTTCCAGTTTGGGCCCCCCGGCCTTTGCCTTCCAGACCTGGCCCAAACCCTTCTCTTTCCAATTTGGGCCCCCCTGCCTTTGCCTTCCAGGCCTGGCCTCGAACCTTTCTCGTTCTAGTTTGTGCCCGCAGCCTTTACCTTCCAGGCCTGGCTCGAACACTTTTTGCTCCAGTTTGGGCCCCCCGACCTTTGACTTCCAGACCTGGCCCCCAACCCTTCTCATTCCTGTTTGGGCCCCGCCGCCGTTGCATTGCTGGCCTGGCCATGAATGCTTTTCGTTCCAGTTTGGTCCCCCCACCTTTGCCTTGCAGGCCAGGCCCTGATCCCTTCTCGTTCCTCTTGGGCCCCTCCACCTTTGCCTTCCAGGTCTGCCGCCAAACCCTTCTCATTCCAGTGTGGGTCCCCCCGCACCTTTACCTTCCAGGTCTGGCGCCAAATCCTTCTCGCTCCAGTTTGGGTCCTCCCGCCTTTGCCTTTCAGACAAGGCCCCGAACCATTCTCATTCCAGTTTCCCCTGCCTTTGCCTTGCAGGCCTGGCCCCCAACCCTTCACGTTCCGGTCTTGGCCCCGAACCCTTCTTGTTCCAGTTTGGGCCCCCCAGCTTTTGCCTTGCATGCCTGAGCCCAAACCCTTCTTGTTCCACTTTAGGTCCCCCTGCCTTTGCTTTGCAAGCCTGGCCCCCAACACTTCTCCATCCAGACCTCGCCCTGAACTCTTCTTGTTCCAGTTTGGTTCCCCCCATCTTTGCCTTCCAGCCCTGGCAACAAACCCATCTGTTCCAGTTTGGGCCCTCCCGCCTTTGCCTTGTAGGCCTGGCTCCGAACCCTTCCCATTCCAGATTGGGCCCCACCGCCTTAGCTTTCCAGGCCTGGCCCGCAACCCTTCTCATTCCAGTCTGGGCCCCCCCCACCTTTGTCTTACAGGCCTGGCCCCCTACCCATCTCGTTCCATGCCTGGCTCCAAATGCTTCTCGTTCCTCTTTGGACACCCCGGCCTTAGCCTTCCAGACCTGGCCCCGAACACTTCTCGTTCCAGTTTGGGCCCCAACACCTTTGACTCGCAGGCCTGGCCCCGAACTCTTGTCGTTTGAGTTTGTGCTCCCTGCTGTTCCTTACAGAACTGGCCCCAAACCCTTATCGTTCCACTTTGGGCCCACCACCTTTGCCTTACAGACCTGACCATGAACCCGTCTTGTTTCACTTTGTCCACCCGCCCCCAACCTTTGCCTTCAAGACATGGCTCCCAACCCTTCTCATTCCTGTTTAGGCCCGCCGTCTTTGCCTTGCAGGCCTGCGACCCAACACTTCTCGTTCCATGCCTGCCCTTGAACCCTTCTCTTTCTAGTTTGGCCCCTCTGCCTTTTCCTTCCAGACCTGGCCTCGAATCCTGCTTGTTCAAGTTTGGGGCCCCTGGCCTTTGTCTTCCAGGCCTGGACGCCAACGCTTCTTGTCCCAGTTTGGGCCCCCTGTCTTTCCCTTGCAGACCTGGCCCTGAAAACTTCTCATTCCTGTTTGGGTCCTCCCTCCTTGCCTTGCACACCTGGCCTCCAACTCTTGTCTTTCCATACGTGCCTCCAAACCCTTCTCATTCCAGTTTTAGTCCCCCACCTTTGCCTTCCAGACCTGGCCCTGAACCATTTTTCATCCAGTTTGGGTCCCTCACCTTTGCATTCCAGACATGGTCCCCTCACTCTTCCCGTTCCAGTTTGGGCACCCCTGCCTTGGCCTTCCAGACCTGGCCCTGAACCTTTCTCATTCCAGTTTGGTTCCCCCACCACTGGCTTACAGGCCTGGCCCCAACACTTCTCATAGAAGACTTTTCCCCGAAAACTTCTCATTCCAGTTTGG
Source organism: Ornithorhynchus anatinus (assembly GCF_004115215.2). NCBI lineage: Eukaryota > Metazoa > Chordata > Mammalia > Monotremata > Ornithorhynchidae > Ornithorhynchus > Ornithorhynchus anatinus. The sequence continues at coordinate 21,472,493 of NC_041741.1, read as the reverse complement.
GTTCCACAGCCTTTGCCTTGCAGACTTGGCCCCGAACCCTTCTCGTTCCAGACCTGGCCCTGAACCCTTCTTGTTCTAGTTCGGGTCCCCCCACTTTTGCCTTGCATGCCTGGCCCCGAACCCTTCTCGTTCGAGTTTGGTTCCCCCCACCTTTGCTTTCCAGGCCTGGCCCTGAACTTTTCTTATTCCAGTTTGGGTCCCCCCGCCTTTGCCTTCCAGACCTGGCCCTGAACCCTGTTCTTTAAATTATGGGCCCCACCGCCTTTGCCATGCAGGCCTGGCCCCCCATCACTTCTCGTTTCAGACCTGGCCATGAACACTTCTTGTTCCAGTTTAGGTCCCGCCGCCTTTGCCTTCCTGACCTGGCCCCGAACAATTCTTCCACTTTGTGTCCCCCTGCCTTTGCCTTGCAGGCCTGGCCCCCAACCCTCCTCCTTCAAGACCTGGCCCTGAATCCTAATTGTTCCTGTTTGGGTCCCCCTGGCTTTACCTCACGACCTGGCCCCTAACACTTCTCATTCCAGTTTGGTTCCCCTGATGTTTGCCTTCCAGATCTGACCCCGAACGCTTCTCGTTCCAGTTTGGGTCCCCCCGCCTTTGCCTTGCAGCCTGGCCCCCAACCTTTCTGGTTTGAGACCTGGCCCTGAAATCTTCTTGTTCCAGTTTGGGTCCCCCTGCCTTTGCCTTACAGTCCTGGTCCCCTCCCATCTCGTTCCAGGCCTGGCCCTGAATGCTTCTCATACCAGTTTGGGTCCCCCCACCTTTGCCTTCCAGGCCTGGCCCTGAACCCTTCTCATTCCAGTTTCGGTCCCCTCGTCTTTGCCTTTCAGGCCTGGCCCCCAACACTTCTCATTCCAGACCTGGCCCTGAACCCTAATTATTTCATGTGGGTCCCCCCGCCTTTGCCTTCCAGGGCTGGCTCCAAATACTTCTCACTCCAATTTGGGCTCCCCCGCCATTGCTTTGCATGCCTGGCCCCACACCCTTTTCTTTCCAGTTTGGGCTCCCCGCCATAGCCTTCCAGGCCTGGCCCTGAATCCTTCTCTTTCCAGTTTGGGTCCTCCCGCCTTTGCCTTCCAGACCTGGCCCCAAACCATTCTTGTTCCAGTTTGGACTCCCTGCTTTTGCCTTCCATACCTGGCCCTGAACCCTTCTTGTTCCAGTTTGGGTCCCCCCACATCTGCCTTCCAGATCTTGCCCCAAACACTTCTCATTCCAGTTTGGGACCTGTGGCCTTTGCCTTGCAGGCCTAGCCCCCATCCCTTCTCATTCCAGACATGGCCCTGAAACCTTCTTGTTCCATTTTGGGTCCCACCGCCTTTTCTTTCCAGGCCTGGCCCCGACCCTTCTCATTCCAATTTCGGTCCCTTTGCCTTCCATACCTGGCCCTGAATCTTGTTCCAGTTTGGGTCCCCCCTCCTTTGCCTTACAGGCCTAGCCACCAACCCTTTTCATTCCAGGCCTGGCCCCAAACCCTACTCATTCCAGTTTGGGTGCCCCCGCCTTTGCTTTCCAGACCTGGCCCCAAACCCTTCCTGTTCCAGTTGGGTCCTGCCGCATTTGCCTTTCAGGACTGGCCCCCACCCATCTCATTCCAGGCCTGGCCCTGAATGCTTCTCATATCAGTTTGGGTCCCCCCACCTTTGCCTTTCAGGCCTGGCCCCCAACCCTTCTCGTTCCAGTTTGGGTCCCACCGGCTTTGCCTTCCAGACCTGGCCCCAAATCCTTCTTGTTGCAGTTTGGGACCCATGGCATTTGCCTTGCAGGCTTGGCCCCCAAATCTTCTTGTTCCAGGCCTGACCCCGAACACTTCTTGTTCCAGTTTGGGACCTCTTTACCTTCAGGACCTGGCTCCGAAGCCTTATCATTCCTGTTTAGGTCCCCCTTCCTTTGCCTAGCAGGCCTGGCCCCGACCTTTCTCATTCTATACCTGGCCCTGAACCCTTCTTGTTCCAGCTTGGGTCCCCCAGCTTTTGCTTTGCAGGCTTGGCCCCCAATGCTTCTCGTTCCAGTTTGAATACTGCTGTGTTTGCCTTGCAGGCCTGGCCACCATCCCTTCTCATTCCAGACATGGCCCTGAACCCTTCTCATTCCAGTTTGGGTCCCTCTGCCTTTGCCTTCCAGACCTGGCCCTGAACAATTCTCATTCCAGTTTGGGTCCCCCCGCCTTTCCCTTGCAGGTCTGGCCCCGAACCCATCTCCTTCTAGACCTGGCCCCCAATCCTTCTCGTTCCAGTTTGGGTGCCCTGCCTTTGCCTTCCTGACCTGTACCCGAAACCTTCTCGTTCCAGTGTGGGTCCCCCTACGTGTGCCTTGCAGGCCTGGCCCCCAACCCTTCTCATGCCATACCTGGCTCTGAACCCTTCTTGTTCCAGTTTGGGTCCCCAGCTTTTGCCTTGTAGGCCTGGCCCCCAACACTTCTCATTCCAGTTTGGGCCCCGCCACGTTTGCCTTGCAGGCCTTGCCCCGAACCCTTATTCCAGATCTGGCCCCCAACACTTCTCGTTCAAGTTTGGGTCCCGCCACGTTTACCTTGCAGGCCTGGCCCCCAACCCTTATCATTCCAGACCTGACCCTGAACCCTTCTTGTTCCAGTTTGGGTCCCCCCGGTTTTGCCTTCCACAGCTGGCCCCAACCCTTCTCATTCCAGTTTGGGTCCCCCACCTTTGCCTTGCAGACCTGCCCCCCAACGCTTCTCGTTCCAGGCCTGGCCCTGAACCCCAATTGTTCCAATTTGGGTCCCCTCACCTTTGCCTACCAGGACTGGCCTCAAATCCTTCTCGTTCAGGTTTGGGCTCCCCCACCTTAGCCTTCTAGACCTGGCCCTGAACCCTTCTCGTTCCTGTACGGGTTGCCCCTCCTTTACCTTGCAGGCTTGTCCTTTATCCTTTCTCGTTCCAGACCTGGCCCTGAACCCTTCTCATTCCAGTTTGGGTCCCTCCACCTTTGCCTTCCAGGCTTGGCCCCGAACCCTTCTCGTTCCAGTTTGGGTCCCCTCCTTTGCCTTTCAGACCTGGCACCCAACCCTTCTCATTCCAGGCCTGGACCCGAACTCTTCTTGTCCCAATTTGGGACCTCTGGCCTTTGCCTTCCAGACCTGCCCCGAAACCTTCTTGTTCCAGTTTGGGTCCCGCCTCATTTGCCTTGCAGGGCTGGCCCCAACTGTTCTTGTTCCAGACCTGACTGTGAACCCTTCTTCTTCCAGTTTAGGTCCCCCCACCTTTGCCCTCCAGGCCTGGCTCCCAACCCTTCTCCTTTCAGACCTGTCCCCGAACCCTTATCGTTCCAGTTTAGGCCCCCCGCCTTTGCCTCCCAGACCTGACCCTGAACCCTTCTCATTTCTGTTTAGGTTACACCAGCTTTGCCTTCCATACCTGGCCCCCGAACCTTCTCATTCTAGTCTTGGCCCCTAACCCTTCTCGTTCCAGTTTTGTACCCCCCTGGCCCCCCGGCTTTGCCTTCCACACCTGGACCCGAACCCTTCCACTTTGGGTCCCCCCGCCTTGGCTTTTCAGGCCTGGACCCGAATCATTCTTGTTCCGATTTGGGTCCCACACCTTTGCCCTCCAGACCTGGCACTGAACCCTTCTAGTTCCAGTTTGGGTCCCCCGCCTTTGTCTTCTAGACCTGGACCTGAACTCTTCTTGTTCCAGTTTAGGCCCCCCAAGCCTTTGCCTTCCACACCTGGCCCCGAACCCTTCTCCTTCCAGTTTGGTCACCGCTGCCTAGGCCTGGAAGGCAAAGGCCTAGGCCTGTACCCTTCCCCTTCCAGTTAGGGTCCCCTTGCCTTTGCCTTCCAGACCTGGCCCCCAACACTTCTCATTCCAGGCCTGGCCCCAAACTCTTCTTGTTCCAGTTTGGATCCCGCCGCATTTGCCTTGAGGGTCTGGCCCCCAACACTTCTCATTCCAGACCTGGACCTGAACCCTTCTCGTTCCAGTTTGGTCCCCCCACCTTTGCCTTCCATGCATGGAACTAAACCCTTCGCATTCCAGATTGGGCCCCCGGCCTCTGCCTTGCAGGCCTGGCTCCCAACCCTTCTCCTTTCAGGCCTGTCCCTGAACCCTTATCGTTCCAGTTTAGGCCCCCCGCCTTTGCCTTCTAGACCTGGCCCTGAACCCTTCTCATTCCAGTTTGGGCCCCACTGCCTTTGCCTTCCAGGCCTGGCCCTGAACTCTTCTTGCTAGTTTGGGTCCCCTCTTCCTTTGCCTTCCAGATGTGGCCCTGAACCCTTCTTGTTCCAGTTTGGGTCCAGTTTCGGCCTTTGCCTTGCAGGCCTGACCCCCATCCCTTCTCATTCCAGTCCTGGCCCTGAATCCTTTTTGTTCCAGTTTGGGTCTCCCTGCCTTTGCCTTCCAGGTCTGGTCCCGAACACTTCTCGCTCCTGTTTGCCCCCCGCCGCCCCTTTGCCTTGCAGGCCTGTCCCCTAAACCTTCTCATTTCAGACCTGGCTCTGAACTCTTCTTGTTCCAGTTTGGGTGTCCCCACCCTTCTCTTCCAGGCCTGGACCCGAACACTTCTTGTTCCAATTTGGAGGCCCCTCCTTTGCCTTGCAGTCCTGGAACCCAACCCTTCTCATTGCAGACCTGGCCCTGAACACTTCTCGTCCCATTTTGGGTCATCCTGCCTTATTCTTCCAGACCTGGCTCTGAACTTTTCTCATTCCGGTTTGGGTCCCCTTCATTTGCCTTACAGGTCTGGCCCCGAACCCTTCTCGTTCCAGTTTGGGTCCCTCTGTCTTTGCCTTCAGACCTGGCCCCAAACCTTTCTCGTTCTGGTTTGAGTACCCCGACCTATGCCTTAAAGGACTGAACCCCAACACTTCTTGTTCCAAACTTGGCCCTGAGCCCTTCTTTTTCCAGTTTGGGTCTGGAAAACTGGTTCCAGTTCTAGTTTGGGTTTCATTCCAGGCATGACACCAGACCCTTCTCCTTGGACCTTTCCTTCCAGGATTGGCCCCAAACTCTTCTCGTTCCAGTTTGGATCCCCCCACCATTGCCTTCCAGACCTGGCCCCAAACCCTTATTGTTTCAGTTTCAGTCCTCCTATATTTGCCTTCCAAACCTGGCCCTGAACAATTCTCGCTCCAGCTTGGTCCCCTTGTAGGCTTGTCCCAAACCCTTCTAGTTCCAATTTGGGTCCCCCACCTATGCCTTCCAGACCTGGGCCCGAACGCTTCTTGTTCCAGTTGGGCCCCACCGTCTTTGCCTTGCAGAGATGGCCCCCAACTATTCTTGTTCCAGGCCTGGCCCTGAACCCTTCTTCTTCCAGTTTGGGCCCCCCTGCTTTGCCTTTATGGCCTGGCCCTCAACCCTTCTCGTTCCAGGCATGACCCCAAACCCTTCTCGTTCCTGATAGGGTCCCCCCCCCCGCTTTGCCTAGCAGGCCTAGGCCCCAACCCTTTCCCTTACAGACCTGACCCTGAAACCTTCTTATTCCAATGTGGATCACCCCCCCACATGCCTTCCAGGCCTGTCCCTGAACCCTTCTCGTTCCAGTTTGGGCCCCTCAGCCATTGACTTCCTGGCCTGGCCCCGAACCCTTCTTGTTCCAGTTTAGGCCCCCAAGCTTTGCCTTTCAGGCCTGGTCATCAACTCTTCTCGTTCCAGGTATGACCCTGAACCCTTCTTGTTCCCGATAGGGTCCCCCTGCCTTTGCCTAGCAGGCCTACCCTCCAACCCTTCTCCTTCCAGGCTTGTCCCTGAGCCCTTCTCGTTCCAGTTTGGGCCTCCCCACCTTTGCCTTCCAGGCCTGGCCCTGAACTGTTCTTGTTTCAATTTAGCCTACCCCCCAAGCCTTTGCCTTGCAGGCCTGGCCCCGACCGCTTATTGTTCCAGTTTGGGTCACCCCGCCTTTGCCTTGCAGGCCTGGCCCCCAACCCTTTTCATTTGAGGCCTTGCCCTGAACCCTTCTTGTTACAGTTTAGGTTTCCTTTGCCTTTGCCTTACAGACCTGGCCCCCAACCCTTCTGGTTCCAGTTTGGGTCCCACCACCTTTGCCTTCCAAACCTGGCCCTCAACCCTACTTGTTCCAGTTTGGGCCCCCCTGCCTTTCCCCTGCAGGCCTGTCTCCGAACCCTCTCATTCCAATTTGGGGGCCCAGCTTTTGCCTTGCAGGCCTGGCCCCCAACCCTTCTCGTTCCAGATCTGGCCCCGAACCCTTCTCCTTCCAGTACAGACACCGCCCCCCCACCCCACCTTTGCCTTCCAGACCTGGCCCCCAACGCTTCTTGTTCCAGGCATAGCTTCGAACCCTTATTGTTCCAGTTTAGGATGCCCTGACTTTCCCTTCCAGGCCTGGACCCAAACCCTTCTCCTTCCGATTTGGGTTCCCTTGCCTTTGCTTTGCAGCCCTGGACCCCATCCCTTTTTGTTCCAGACCTGGCCCTGAGCTCTTCTTGTTACAGTTTGGGTCCCACCGCCTTTCCTTAGAGGCCTGGCCCCAAACCCTTCTCGTTCCATTTTGGGCCTCCTCCCCTTTACCTTCCATGCATTGCCCTGAACCCTTCTCATTCCAGTCTGGGCCCCCCTGCCTTCGCCTTCCAGACCTGGCCCTGAACCCTTCTCATTCCAGTTTGGGTCCCCCCGCCTTTCCCTTGCAGGCCTGGCCCGAACGCTTCTCCTTCCAGTGTGGGCCCTCTGCCTTTGCCTTCCAGAACTGGCCCCGTACCCTCCTTGTTCCAGTTTGGACCCCATGTCTTTGCCTTCCAGACCTGGCCACCAACCCTTCTCACTCCTTTTTGGGCCCCACCACCTTTGCCTTCCATGCCTATTCCTGAACTCTTCTCACTGAAGTGTGGGTCCCCCCTCCTTTGCCTTCCAGACCTTCCCCGAAGTCTTTTTATTTCATTTAAGGCCCCCCCACCTTTGCCTTCCAGCTCTGTGCCCGAACTCTTCTCTTTCAAGTTTGGGCCTCCCCACCTTTGCCTTCTAGGCCTGGCCCCGAAAGTTTCTTGTTCCAGTTTGGGCCCTCCCACCTTAGCCTTCCAGACCTGGCCCCGAACCCTTCTCGTTCCAGTTTTGGTCCCCCTGCCTTTGCCTTCCAGACCTGGCATTAAACACTTCTCGTTCCAGTTTGGGCCTCTCCTCATTTGCCTTGCAGGCTTGGCCCCGACCGCTTATTGTTCCAGTTTGGGCCCCCGACCTCTGCCGTCCAGACCTGGCCCCGTACCCTTCTCATTCCAGTTCCCCGCCCCCCTCCCGCCGCCCCCCGCCATTGCCTTGCAGGCCTGGCCACCTACCCTCTCATTCCAATCCTGGCCCTGACCCTTCTTGTTCCAGTTTGGGCCCCCCTGCCTTTGCCTTTGTAGGCCTGGCCCTGACCCCATATCATTTCAGTTTGGGCCCCCGCACCTTTGCCTTCCAGAACTGGCCCCAACCCCTCCTCCTTCCAATTTGCCCCCCCCCCCAGCCATTGCCTTGCAAGCCTGGCCATCAACCCTCCTCATTCCAGGCCTGGACCCAAACTCTTTTTGTTCCAGTTTGGACCCCCGCCTTAGCCTTCCAGACTTGACCCCAAACTCCACTTGTTCCAGTTTGGGTCCCCCCACCTTCGCCGTCCAGACCTGGATCCGAACCCTTCTTGTTCCAGTTTGGGTCCCCCGCCTTTGCCTTCCAGACCTGGCCCCCAACCCTTCTTCCTCCAGTTTGGGTCCCCTGCCTTTGCCTTGCAGGCCTGACCTTCAACACTTCTCATTCCAAGCCTGGCCCTGTACCCTTCTTGTTCCAGTTTGGGCCCCCCTGCATTTGCCTTCCAGACCTGGCATTGAACTCTTCTCATTCCAGTTTGGGGCCCCCTAGCCTCTGCCTTCCAGACCTGGTGCCCAACCCTTCTCATTCCAGTTTGGGCCCCCCAGCCTCTGCCTTCCAGACCTGGCACCCAACCCTTATCGTTCCAGTTTGGGCCCCCCAGATTTTGCCTTCCAGACCTGGCTCCCAACCTCTCATTCCCATTTGGGCCCCACCACCTTTGCCTTCCAGGCCTGACACCAAAGCCATTTTATTCCAGTTTGGCCCCCTCCCGCCACTGCCTTGCAGGCCAGGCACCCAACCCTTCTCCTTCCAGGGCTGGCCTCGAACACTTCTCGTTCCAGTTTGGATCCCTTTGGTTGTGCCTTTCAGACCTGGCCCCAAGCCCTTCTCATTCCAGTTTGGCGCTCCACCTTTGCCTTCCAGACTTTGCCCTGAATGCTTCTCGTTCCAATTTGGGCCCCTTGCCTTTGCCATGCAGACCTGGTGCCCAGCCCCAGGCCTGGCCCCGAACTCTTATCATTCCACTTTGGGCCCCCTGCCTTTGCCTTCCAGTCCTGTCCCTGAATATTTCTCGTTCCATTTCAGGGCCCCCTGCCTTAGCCTTGCAGACCTGCTTTGAACTGTTCTCATTCCAGTTTGGGTCCCCCTGCCTTTGCCATTCAGGCCTGACCCCAAACCCATCTCGTTGCAGTGTGGGTCCCCCTGCCATTGCCATCCAGTCCTGGTCCCAAACACTTCTCGTTCCAGTTTGGGTTCCCTCTCCTTGTCTTGCAGGCCCACTGCATTCCAGACCTGGCCCTGAACCTTTCTCATTCCAGTTTAGGCCCCCGGGCTTTGCCTTCCAGACTTTGCCTTGAAACATTCTTGTTCTAGTTTGGGCCCTACCACCTTTAAGCTAGGGGAAGGATTATGCGAGGTGAAAGGTTCGTCAAGGGGAAAACATTAGGCCAGTGGAAAAGATTATGGTAGGGGAAAAGGTTAGCTTATGGGAAAAGGTTAGGCTGGGGACAAGCTAGGCCAGGGAAAACATTAGGCCAGTGGAAAAGGTTAGGATGGGAAAAGTTTAGGGCAGGAGAAAAGCTAAGGTCAAGGAAAAACATAGGCCAGGGGAAACAGGCCAGGGGAAAAAGTTAGGCCAGGGAAAAGTTTAGGCCGGGGAAAAGGTTAAACTGGGGAAAAGGTTAGACCAGGGAAAATGTTAAGGCTAGGGGAAAGATTAGGCTAGGTGAAAGGTTTGGCCAGGGGAAAACATTAATCCAGGGAAAAGGTTACAGTATGGGAAAAGGTTTGGCCAGGAGAATAGCTTTGGCCAAGGAAAAGCATAATCCAGGGAAAGGCTTAGACCAGGGGAAATGGTTAGGCCAGGTGAAAAGGTTAGGCCCAGACAAAAGGTTAGGCTAAGGGAAAAGGTTTGACCAGTGATAAGGTTGGGCTTGGTGTAAATGTTAAGCTAGGGGAAAGAGTTAGGCAGGGGGAAGAGGATAAGATAAGGGAAAAGGCTAAGCCTGGGAAAATGGTAAAGCTAGGGGAAAAGGTTAGGCTAGGGGTAAAGGTTAGGCCAGGGAGAAGGTTGGGCTTGGTGCAAATATTTGGTTAGGGGAAAAGGTTAGGCTAGGGGAAAGTGTTAGGCAGGGGGAAAAGGATAGGCTAAGGGAAAAGGCTAAGCCTGGGAAAATGGTAAGGCTAGGGGAAAAGGTTAGGCTAGGGTAAAAGGTTAGGGTAGGGAAAATTTTAGGCTAGGGGAAAACATTATGTTAAGGGAGATGTTTAGGCTAGGGGAAAAGGGTAGGCTATGGGAAAGGTGTAGCTCATAGGAAAAGGGTAGGTCAGAGGAAAAGGTTAGGCCATAGCAAAAGCTTAGGCCGGGGGAAAAGGTTAAGCCAGAGGAAAAGGTAAAGCTAGGGGAAAAGGTAAGGCCAGGGGAAAAGGATTGGCCAAGGGGAAATGGTTAGGCTAGGGGAAAAGGTTAGGACAGGGGAAAGGTTATGCAAGTGAAAAGGTTAGGCCAGGGAAAAGGTTAAGCTAGGGGAAGAAGTTAGATTAAAAAGGTTAGGTTCGGCAAAATGGTTAAGCTAGGGGAAAGGTTTAGGTTAGGTGAAAAGATTAGGCAAGGGTAAAAGGTTATATTAGTTGAAAAGGTGAAGCTAGGGGAAAAGGTTAAGCAAGGGGAAAAGTTTAGGCGAGGGGTAAAGGCTAGGCGATGGGAAAAGGTTAGGTGAGGTTAAAAGGTTGGGCGATGTGGAAAGATTAGGCTAGGGGAAAGGTTAGGCTAGGGGAAAAAGTTAGGCCGGGGAATAGCTTAGGTCGGGGAAAAGGTTAGGCAGGGGAAAAGGTTAGGCAAGGGGAAAAAGTTAGGCCGGGGAATAGCTTAGGTCGGGGAAAAGGTTAGGCAGGGGAAAAGGATAGGCCAAAGGAAAAGGTTAGGCTAGGGGAAATGGGTAGGCCAGGGGAAATACTGGGTTAGGAGAGAGGTTAGGCTAAGGGAAAACATTAGGCTAGGGGAAAAGTTTTGGTTATCGGAAAGGTTTTAGGCTAGGGGAAAAGTTTAGGTTAGGTGAAAAGGTTAGGCCAGGGGAATATCTCCCTACTACCCTTCCTTTCCAAGCTCCTAGAACGAGTCGTCTACACTCGCTGCCTAGAATTCCTTAACTCCCATTCTCTCCTGGACCCCCTCCAATCTGGCTTTCGTCCCCTCCACTCTACCGAGACTGCTGTCTCAAAGTTCACCCATGACCTCCTTCTTGCCAAATCCAATGGCTCCTACTTTATCCTAGTCCTCCTTGACCTCTCAGCTGCCTTTGACACTGTTGACCATCCCCTTCTCCTCCACACCTTATCTCACCTTGGCTTCACGGACTCCGTCCTCACCTGGTTCTCCTCATCTCTCTGGCTGGTCATTCTCGGTCTCCTTCGCAGGCTCCTCCTCCCCCTCCCATCCAATAACTGTTGGGGTTCCTCAAGGGTCAGTTAATGTTGGTATTTGTTAAGCACTTACTATGTGCAGAGCACTGTTCTAAGCGCTGGGGTAGATACCGGGTAATCAAGTTGTCCCACATGAGGCTCACAGTTAATCCCCATTTTTACAGATGAGGTAACTGAGGCACAGAGAAGTTAAGTGACTTGCCCACAGTCACACAGCTGACAAGTGGCAGAGCTGGGAGTCAGTTCTTGGCCTTCTTCTGTTCTCCATATACACTCACTCCCTTGGTGAACTCATTCGCTCTCACAGCTTCAACTATCATCTCTATGCAGATGACACACAGATCTACATCTCTGCCCCTGTCCTCTCCCCCTCCCTTCAGGCACGTATCTCCTCCAGCCTCCAAGACGTCGCTACCTGGATGTCTGCCCGCCACCTATAATGCAATATGTCCAAAACTGAGCTCCTCATCTTCCCTCCCAAGCCCTGTCCTCTTCCTGACTTCCCTATCACTGTGGGTGGTATGACCATCCTTCCCGTCTCTCAGGCCCGCAACCTTGGTGTCATCTTTGACTCGGCTCTCGCATTCACCCTACACATCTAATCCGTCACCAAAACCTGCCGGTCTCACCTTTATAATATCGCCAAGATCCGCTCTTTCCTCTCCAACCAAACGGCTATCATTACTGTTATAATATTCCGGCTGGATTATATTGTCAGCCTTCTCTCTGATCTCCCTTCCTCCTGTCTTTCCCTGCTCCAGTCTATTCTTCACTCCTCTGCCCAGATCATCTTCCTGCAGAAACGCTCTGGGCATGTCACTCCACTTCTTAAAAACCTCCAGCGGTTGCCTATCAACCTCCGCACAAAACAAAAACTTCCCTCTCTAGGCTACAAGGCTCTCCATCACCTTGCCCCCTTCCTGCCTCTCCTCCCTTATCTCTTTCCACTGCCCACCCCGCACGCTCTACTCCTCTGCCGCTCACCTCCTCACTGTCCCCTGTTCTCGCCTATCCCGCCATCAACCCCTAGGCCATGTCCTCCCGTGGTCCTGGAATGCCCTCCCTCCTCACCTCCGCCAAACTAATTCTCTTTCCCTCTTCAAAACCCTACTTAGAGCTCACCTCCTCCAAGAGGCCTTCCCAGACTGAGCTTCCCCATTTCCCTCTGCTCCCTCTGCTCCCCTTCTAACCCCCTTCACCTCCCCTCAGCTAAGCCCTCTCTTCCCCCCTTTCTCTCTGCTCCTCCCCCCTCCCTTCTCATCCCCTCAGCACTGTGCTCATCCCCTCAACTGTATATATTTTCATCACCCTATTCATTTTGTTAATGAGATGTACATCACCTTGATTCTATTTATTTGCTATTGTTTTAATGAGATGTTCATCCCCTTGATTCTATTTACTGCTACTGTTTTTGTCTGTCTGCTTCCCCCGATTAGACTGTAAACCCATCAAAGGGCAGGGACTGTCTCTATCTGTTACCGATTTGTACATTCCAAGCACTTAGTACAGTGCTCTGCACATAGTAAGCGCTCTTAAATACTATTGAATGAATGAATGAATGAATGAATGAATGAATGAATGAAAAGGTTATGTTAGTTGAAAAGGTTATGCTAGGGGAAAGGTTAGGCCAGGGGAAAAGGATTGGCCAAGAGGAAAAGTTTTGGTTAGGGGAAAGGGCTAGGCTAGGGGAAGAGGTTAGGCTGGAGGAAATGTTTAGGCTAGGGGAAATGGTTAGGCTAGGGGAAAAGGTAGGCCGGGGAAAAGGTTATGCGAGTGAAAAAGTTAGGCCAGGGAAAAAGGTTAAGCTAGGGGAAAAGGTTAGGTTAGGTGAAAAGGTTAGGCCAGGGGAGAAGGTTATGTTAGTTGGAAAGGTTATGCTAGGGGAAAAGGTTAGGCCAGGGGAAAATGTTAAGCCAGGGGAAAAGGTGACACTATGGGAAAAAGCTATGCGAGGGGAAAAGGCTAAGCAAGGGGAAATGTTTAAGTAAAGGGAAAAGATTAGGCAATGGGGAAAGCTTAGGGGGAAAGCATCTCTAGCATGAAGGTCCTGTGTTTTGGTCCCAGCCCTGCCCTTTATCTGCTATGTAACCCTGGACACTTCACTTCTCTGTGACTCAGTTACCTCATCTGTAAAATGGGGATTGAGACTGTGAGCCCAGATCCATCAGGGACTGTATCCAACCAACTGACTTATGTCTACCCACTGCTTAGTAAAGCACCTCCTGACACATAGTAAGCACTTAAAAAATACCATCATTATTATTATGAAAGGGTTTGTCCATAGAAACACAAATTCCAAACAGCTTTCTAGTGGGTCTCATCTCTGGCTTGACCCCCACCCTACCTTCCCATCTTGTTTCAGTTCCCTCCTCCCAGCCCCTACTGCCAGCACGCTGACACTGGACCCAAGGAACAGTCAGGGCAACCTGGCCCTTCAAAACAGACCATCAATCTCCCCACTTTCAGAGACCTCCTAAAATCATATCTTCTCCAAGAGGTCTTCCCCAACTAAGATCCCCATTTCCTCTATTTAATGATAATAATAATAATAATATTTAAGTGATGATGATGGCTTTTCCTCAAGGGCTGGATGCACAGCCGCTATGTACGGGATAATTCGCTTTCTAATACAATGGCTACTTTGTCGTCCCCACCCTCACCCCTCATGACTCACATGGAGCCCACTCAAATCTTCTCAGAGAAGAATGGTGTGGACACACTAATGGGCAGTATCCTGCACCTAGCACCATATTGCCAGAAGCCACCAGCACGCACAACAGGGTTTCTTCCCTGGGTAAAGAGAATGGAAAGAGTGTTCTACACATACACACTCACTTTATTGCCCCTTCCAGCTCACCCATGTACACAGTCCAACCCCTTAAGCACTGAAATATTCACATCACAGCAATTAGGTACTTACCCATACTCAGATCCTTCCCTTATCTGTATTGTATCATCTGGGTCCACCCCATAAAATTGTTGGTGGGCTTCTAAGATTGAAAGGATTCTTGGAGCATGGAGAAGACAAGCACATCTGAAGGTATTAAGGAGGGGACACCATAACGAGAGCAGAAAAAGGAGGACAGGTATACTGAGGTGGTGAGTCAGAGCTGCAGGGAATGTGTCTGCTAATTCTGTTGCACTGTACTCTCCCAAGCACTTAGTACAGTACTCTGCACATACTAAGCATTCAATAAATACCACTGATTGATTGCAAGAGCATAGTGTCTCTGAGAACTTCCACGGCTACAGAAAGAGGCAGTTTGAGTGTCAAAGGAGCCATCTGAGATGGATTATTAGACCCTTAACCCCTAATGATAATAATGATAAGTATTATGGCATTTTTTAAGCACTTACTATGTGCCAAACACTTTTCTAAGCGCTGGAATAGCCACAATGTATTCAGGTTGTCCCACATGGGCCTCACAGTCTTAATCACCATTTTGCAGGTGAGGTAACTGAGGCCCAGTGAAGTTAAATGACTTGCCCAAGGTCACACAGCAGACAAGTGGCAGGGCTAAGACAAAAAACCATATCCTCTGACTCCCACGTCCGGGTTCTTTCCATTAAGTGACACTACGCCTCCTCCCACCCACAACAAGGGCATGAGGTCAGGATAGTTGAGGGATGATACCCCCCTGACAGAACAGTCCTGCAGGGAGGTCACTGGGGAAATTACCTGATCTAGAAACTCTCCCAGCTAGCAAACCAGAAAGCACCTAGCCAGCTTCACTCTTAACCCTAGACTGTCCGCCACCTCCCTGCACCCACCCAACTCCCTCAGAGATAGCCACTGAGGAGTTCCAGCTCTGGATGGACTAAGGATGTGCATGATGACCCTGTGGACAGGACTGTGGGTTCAGGGAGGATTAACCCATCCAAGGAATTAAGGGTCCTGGATCTTCTCAGCCCCACAGTCAAGCCCGACAAACCCAGTTCCCTCCACAGAGACTTAGCCCCAGTTTGTACAACCAACCTCAGTGCTGAAAGTGATAGACCCCTCTGCTCACCACCTCTTTCCTCTCCTGCCAGAACCTTTAATCATCCACACATGCACCCATCACCTTTCCTTAGAGATGGAGGTTCAGTTCCTCTGCACCCTCCCTTAAAGAAGAACAGTCTTCAAGCCAGGTATTAGAAGAAACTTCTGGTAGGGAAATGGCTGGTCCCTCTCTTCCCATCACCAGGACCTCTTAGACATCCACCTCCAGATGGCTCTGAGTTGAGTTTAGGAAGCTCTTATAAGATCCAGCCTGCTCATTGTGTCTCATGTGGACCACATCCATCCCAGCTCATCTCCACACAGCCTCCCACCTACACAGTCAACATACCAGTGGTCTCCCAGAACCTTGAGCCCTACTGAAATTGTTTCTTCTTCAGGAAGCCTTCCCTGACAAAAACTCACATCCTCCCCACGCCCAAACCCACCACATACACACACACACTTTATTTCCCCTTTCAACTCACCCATGCACTTAGGCACACCCACCAAGCACTGAACTATACACCCTACAACAATTAGGTGTGTATCCTTCTACTCAGATCTCTACCTTACCTGTATTGTATTAATTGGGTCCTCCCCATTCAACTGATGCTGGACCTATAAGATTGAAAGGGAACTCT